>NW_026606728.1:0-60126 GCF_029890125.1 Rhinichthys klamathensis goyatoka | reverse complement strand
TTGTTTGATTTTATGTTTGATCTGTATGTCTGTCATTCTGCATAGCTTTGTCCTGATTTACTTTTATGTTGTACGGTGTCCTTGAGTGCCTTGAAAGGCACCTATAAATAAAGGGTATTAATTATTATATTATAATAAAGGAAGTAGTGTGCTAAACAAATACAAGACCAACCCATTTGACCCTCAAAGTCCTTTTCTTGACTTTCTTGTTTCTGACGTCACAAACGACCTTGTAACCAATCAGATCAACATGTGATCGTCAACCAGTGGATCTCTGAGCTGAGTGAGTGAGTGGAGGCGGGGCTCATTTGCATATTCATAGAGCAGCGTATACTAAATGAAGCAAGGGTGTCGAGTTACATTCAAGCTATATTAAGGCATGAAGAGTTTTTTCAAGGAAAAAAACGTTTAAATATGTAATTTAGTGATCAAAGATGAGTTTTAAGGGATAAAATGATTGACTACGGGTAAGTAAGAAGAGAACGAGAATAACAGGAAGAATAGATGGAGTATAAAGGAAGTCGTGTGCTAAACAAATACAAGAGCAACCCATCTGACCGTTAAGACCCTATGGGTCGGCTCACCGTCGGTCTCTTCCAGCGTAATCCCTGCGTCTTGGAGGATCGCGGGCCCAGCTCGTTGAAGCCCACAGAAGAGCTGCTGGCTGGGAACAGAGGGTCTTCAAACTGGGTCCTGGTGCGCTGGCATTGGGCCCTCAGCGAGTCGTAATCTTGTCCCAGGAACTTCACGGCATTGTGGTTCTGGCCCAATCCTGCATCCCGGTCCCACTGACTCCGGAGCTTCGCAGCCATTCCCGTGGCGTAAATGGGCTCCATGTTTCGGCCCGCTTCACTTTTACTGGCACCAGAGAGCCAATGAGAACAGAGGAGGGGGAAGAGACGAGCCAATCACAACCCAGGAAACGAAGAGTGGAACGAATGTCTTAACGTTCAATGAATGATGTTGGATGACATTTAATCAGAGCGCACAATGGTCCCAGATCTGGTTTGAAGTCCTGAAAAAAGAAAAGAATTTAGTCTGAATAAAATTGAACTTGTCATATGAACAATGGCATATTTCTTTCAGTCATTTTTCTGTCTGACAAACACAGGAATATTACCACTAATGCAACAGAATAAAGAGAAACGTTTGTGCTTTAGCTACTATAATTTAGCATTATCTCAGATAATGATGGGAAATGTAGGTTTTTTTTTATGTTTTCCAATGAAGCAGCTAAATGAGTCATATTGTTTAATTAGTTTCATCACTATTCTTAAATCAACAGAACACAAAATGCACACAAACATTCACAATTATATCAAGATCAATTATCCATTCATTTCCACCATGTTCCCAACCTCGAAAGAAATTAACCCCTAAATTAATCAATCTGACCCATTCTGATGATTTTTTGCAAATATATAAGTGACACTTTTCTTGAAATTTTGCAACTTTTTCTCATTTAGGGTCATTCACGTGCCGGCAAACTGTCGACACACTGATATTTACAAATTTTGTATCACGACTATGACATTTACGGGTCAAATAGGCCCGCGTATTATATGGTCAAAGGCAGCTAAAAATAAAAATATTTTCTCACTACCCTCAGAGAGTATTTACACTTACATATTTGGCAGATGCTTTTATTGGAAGTAACTCACACTGCATTGAAGGCGTATATATTTGCAACAGGTCACGCATGTTGAGTTCGCTGGGAATCAGACACGTGATCTTGGCGTCGCGAGCGTCATGCCCTTCTGTTTGAGTTTCAGGAAAGCACACAAAAGATGTCAAAAACATCTCAAAGTCTGTTTAAAAGAGTTGATGCAAGTATGCGAATCGATACAGTAAACGAACACCCTCCCATTCCCTTCTGATTAAAAGAATAATAATTGGATTCAACTCACCAAATTTAAATTATTTGCTGAATTGAATCCAATTCGGGTCAATTTAACCCCCGCAATACCGACTGTTCCCACATTTTTTGAACCTACGAGAGTTTCCCACAGGAAACTTTGCCTACATGGAGCTTAATATGATGACGCTGACATGCCTCTCAATGCAGAATAAACTAGCATTCATTTCAAACAAAGCCAGAGATCTGCTGTCACCACCTCTATAAGCCCGACCTCAGCCTGCGTGTTCGGCTTTACCCTTCAGAACAGTGACTCACTAGCGTAGACTTACTTGACGGTTACAGAAACAACTGTTAATCCTACAGCAAACTGCAAACATTCACACACCGTCCTATATATGCTCCCCACACAGAACAAAACATGATGAAATAGGTTTTCCACAATGATTTGAGATGTTTCAGAGATCATCTCGAGCTTCAACGACAGCAAAAACGCATCTGAAAGCGATACAGTGAACGAATACACCCTCCCATTCCCTCCTATAAGTCACACCTGTCTTACTTTACCCTCCACCTTAAACGTTTATCCTACCATAAACTACTATTAGTCTAGTCTTAGTGCCGAAGCTCCATTTAATGTGTTTTCTTAATGTTTTATATTTAAATGCTGTCGACCCATCTTACTTATGTCATTTGTGGTTGTTTATTATAGTAGGCATAGGCGGAATAGGCAAATGCTAGGGGCCATGCCGAATTTACATGACGCATGACAAATTTGCATTATAGCCTGCCATAGATAGCATGCAATGTTACAAAAGAAGACCAAAGACCTCTGGTGCCCATGGAAGAAAAAGATAAAGTAATGAATGAACTGTTTATCTAGTAGTCAGACAAGAGTAATGTTCGTTATTCTGAAAGCTATCTAGCCAGAGTTAACGTCAGTTATTTTAACCCTAAAATAGCAACATTTTATGTCAAATTCACAGTAAAAAATATCTGCTTTTCTCAGTTTTTTCATTTTATTTGTGATTATAACATGAAAAATGTGCCATAGTTTAGAAATATTGCTGCCATCTCCTGGAAAACAAACACTTTTTAAATTAATTTTGAGAATTAAACAGTATGCTAGAGAGGTGCTCAATGAATACGTGTTAGCATGAATGCTAGTAGATGTAATTGCTAATTACTCTTGCTATTTGAGTTCAAGCTATGACTATTTTTGTATAGTTCACCATCATCAGCTTTTTTTTTTTGTATAATATAAATGTAACCCCCAATGGTCTCTCTCATTCTCCAGTACATATGCAGTTTCTGTGTAAGTGTATACTATAAACACAAGGATCAGTGGCTGATGCAAGCGGTAAAATCTTGCCTAGGGCAGCAGATTAGTCATGATCATGAACATGAAGGCCGTCCCCATTAAACTTAATGAAAAACTCAATAAACTCATTCTAACAAATGAGAGAAAGTAGAGCAGTGGAAGGGTGTGGTGCGTGAGATCCGTGGAGAGTATAAGACACGCTGCCAAGAGTGTTTTAAACTGCAGGCATGTGTGTGTGTGTGTGTGTGTGTGTCAGGAGTACAGATGCAGCTTTCAGCGCTCGAACAGTGACTTCGCATAAACACACTTCAGCTAGAAACCCTTTTCAATGTTGCCTTCAGCGATGCTTTTCTCTAAAGCGAGTTTCTTTATTTATTTTGTGAAGACCAGTTCTTGCTATTTGTCTCATGTCAAATCTCCAGCCATCTGCCATTAAACCACCCTCATAAAACATGTCCAGGTTATCATCGAGTTCTGGTGGTGGAGGTGCTCGGGCCGACATACTCTAATAAACATTGAATTTGTCTCTTGTGGAAGCGGGAACCTCTATTGTGTAGCTCTCTGAAAAAAGGACAAAGATGACAAAAGCAAAACAAGTAAAGACACATCATGAAACCTCAGTTTGTGAACAGATGCAGTCGACCAATCGTGGAGAGGCTGAAGACGTGCACAGACTTACACTCGAGGAAAAACGTGTTTCCACAAGACCGCTATATTATATAATGCACTGTAAACCCTAATGCTCAAAATAAGTAATTGGTTTGAGTAGGACAAACTTAAATTAAACAAATTAGTTCAGTCAAATTAACTTTTATGAGTATTTAGCACTTTCTTTTTCTTTCAAGTTCACTGAACTGATATATTTTAAGTAAACTGAACTGTTTCATTGTTTTGAGTTTTATGAAATTATTTATTTTAATTTAGACGAACTTAAGTTTAACTGAAACAGCTGGGATGTCTATTTCCCAGCATGCTTTGCCGATGGCACTCGAAAGGGAGAGTAAATGCTAAAATTAAGTGTAATATAATGTTTTTTTGTGTGTAAGATTAATGTTATGTGTGAGATTTAGTAGTGATTCATGTTTTGTTATGCTAATTTAGAAGAATATCTGTTAATGTTGGCTTTAGGATAGTTACCATCATGGTGACAAGTGGTGCATGCAGCTTGATTTGAGAGCAAATAATCCATTTATATTGCTGTGCTCATACAGCAAGTGTTTCTGTATAACATACTATTGCTAATATGTTAGCATTTACTGTGTTAGCAGATTAGCTTTTTAAAGCTAACTAAGTTTATACTAATAAAAGTATTTTGAATTCTGCCAACTTATTTGGGTTTACAGTGTACTTCATAGATTTAAGTTATATTAACTGAATGGAATTAGTACTATTAACTTTATTTACCCAAGTTATCTTAACAATAAGTTATTGAGTTACTTGAACACAAATCAAATATTTTTTTAAGCTTAAATTGTTTGAGTTAATAAACTTAAATGATTTAAGGCAATCGGTTTGAACTAACTCATCAGGTTTTACAGTGTGTGTGTAATTTAATACACACACTGATGAGCCCGAAATGTATGACCACTCACAGTACAGGTGAAGTGAAAAATATTGATCATCTCCTAACAAAGTTCTCAGTAGATTAGATGATTAGTGAAATATAGTGTTGAATGCAGGAGAAATGAGCAGGAATACATATACCTGAGTGACTTTAACAAGGGCCAGATTGTTATGTCAAGGCGACTGCGTCAGACTCAGAGTATCTGAAGCGACAAGGTGTGTGTGTTGCAATGGGGAGAATTTACCAACGGTGTGTGAGGAGGAACACAACCCGTCGACAGGGTGTTGGGCATCAAGGCTCATCGATGCACGACGGCAACAAAAGCTCCAGTCCGAGCCAACAGAAGATTTACTGTGGCACAAGTCAAGCTAAATATTAATGATGGTTATGGGAGGAATGAGTCACAACTAGGGCTGCATGATATTGAAGAAAAATGCGATATTTGATAAGTCATTAAATAATGCGATATTCGATATGCGATATGATAATCCTTAAAGTGTGTCAAATAAACTTAAATTATCTTTAAAATATATTTAAAATTACATAACCTACATATGTGTTTCTCAATCTTTTTGTGGCAAGAAAACATCCCTCCAGCTTCTGAACGTGAACATCAGTGTTTTACTGTAAGAAGGAAGTGTTATTTTAACATCAGTGTAAACCACTGGGTTTAGGGTTTCAGGAAAGCCTACAATTAGGATTATTAAACAACAGGAACTGAATAATCAAATGCAAAAATAAACACTGCTTAGTTTTCACTGTATGAACTAAATACTGATTCTTATTAAAGCAACAGAAGTTTTTCAGCCAAGAGAGTGATTTTCTCTGTCTTTTGACCGCAGTTATTGCAAGCTGTCGCGATTTGCGATATTTTGATAATTTTGATATAGTGTGCAGCCCTAGTCACAACACACAATGCATCGCAGTCTTTCTGCATATGGGCTTATAATCAGAGAGCCTGTAATGAATGACCGTCGAAAGCGCCTATAATGGGCAAGCGAGTGTCGTAACTGGACCTTGAAGCAGTGGAAGAAGGTCTGGACGGGACCCGTTTTCTTCTACATCACATGGATGGCCGGTACGTGTGCGCCGTTTACCTGGAAGTGATGTCACCAGGATGCACTATGGGATGACGGAAAGCCGGTGGAGGGAGTGTGATGCTCTCCTGGGAAACCCTGAGTCCGACGTGGATGTAAATTTGACACTTGCCATCCAACCTAAACACTGCAGAGCAACACCCCGTCATGACAATGGGGTTCCCTGGTGGAAGTGTCTCTTTCAGCAGGATAATCTCACTGCACACACACTGTTCAGGAATGGTTTGAGGAACATGATGAACAAGTTCAAGGTGTTGCCCAAATTCTCCAAATCTCAATCCAATTCACCTTTCGCAGAGAGTTTGATTGACAGGCAATCTGACCAATCATGATCCGCAATCTGCCGAATCCGCCATTTTGTCTGACAGAGAGTTAGTAGATTAACGCCGGTGGACTTGAACTTGTACTGACGTCTTTCCACGGTTGAAACAACATTCCTTCTGATGTTCATTCATGTTTATGTGATGCTATAAATTAACTAGACGTTGATCGGTTTACGAGCAGCTTTAACTGAGGCTCTAGCGATTGGTCACGACACATTAAAGAGCCAAAAACGGTACTTATTGTTTACATTTCTTTAAAAAAAGGACCAAATTTGAAAGTTGAGACTTTGTCAGAGAGCGGCATTTTGTCGGACACTAAAGGGGGCGGGTCTTTGCGAACTGTCAATTGAGCATCTGTTGGATTTGCTGGGCAAACAAGTTCAATCCATGGCAATTTCACCTCGCAACCTACAGGACTTGCAACATCTGCTGCTATTGTCCCGCTGCCAGAGACCACAGAGTCCAGTCCTCGACGGGACGGGGGTGTTTTGGAGACACATGGAGGACCAACCGCATATTAGGCAAGTGGTCATAATGTTGTGGCTCATCGATATATAATTTTTTTTTATAAATAAAATGTCAAAATACAGATTTTTCCAATTATGTTTGGTGCCGTAAGTGGTGCAGAAATTAATTAATTAGAAATTAAACATAAACACTGTGTTCTCCCTGTACTCTTTTACAATCACAGTGTCACCTGCAGGCATGATTTTGTCATGTCGGTTTGGGCGTGGGTGAGCCGTCACTCAAAAACTCTCACAGACAGACAACACCCTAAACTACTACACTAAATCACACAACTGACACTGGGATGATCAGAGTAAAACATCTGCACTGTTCCTAATGTGAATAGCGGCGCTGAATCCAGCTTTAACTTCTCCTGAGTCTGATACGATCATGTCAATAGTGGCAGAACTCTACAATACTGACAACACCTCTCAAGTTACAACCTATTTAAGACATGATTTTCATACAAAGCAACATACAATACAAGAGCGCACTAAGGGTTCGAGTCGTCTCAAAAGACGACTAGCGGGTTCAGTGTCTTAGTCCAGGGGTTTCCAAACTGGGAGCCAAGAGGGAGTGCTAGGGGAGTCTGTGGAAATGTTGTTTAGAGAAACAAATGAACAATAAATCTATAATAATAAAAATACATTAAAATTAATTATTTATAAATTTATAAAATAATTAAATAACTAAAGAATCAATATAAATTAACAAATAAATAAAGCCTAAAGTAGTTATAGATTTAAATAAAAATATAACTTAATAGAAACTAAAACATTTTCAACTAATATATTAGAAATATTTATAACGTTAATTTTTCAGTGTATAAATTGTGTCTATATACAAGAACCTATATAGATGAAATGTTAGGATGGGGTCTCTCACACGAGGATGATCATAATTGGGAATACTCCAGTCTTATTAAAGTGCAAGTTCTCCAATGGCATTATTAAATAACAAAAACAAGCACCATGGCACTATCAAAGTGGATTTTAGACAAGAAATAATGGGGCTTTCATCACTTCCTGTGTGATCGCCGAAACCCACCCTGACCACAACAGCTGAACATGTGTGTGTCAAGCTTTTAATAGCCAGGCTATGCATTCATCATCATGTTTTTAGATGTTTTTTTTTTTAGAGAAGTGACACGAATGTAAACAAAATATCAACTCTCAGAACTTGACACACACACACACACACAACTACACACATTCACAACCACTAAACATTGGTTTACCAGTTTATGACGTCAATGTATGCATGCAAACGATATCTTACGAGTTTCTAATGGCCATAAACAGGAGAGCTTTAGACACTGCAAAACAAGGAAATGAAGTTTATTCATCTTTAGACGTTTTAAAGTCTAAAAAAAATGTGACCATTGGCTGACAAACAATTATTTTATAACACAACCTTCACGTGAAGCATATTTGATAACAACAACACGCGACTAAAACAATAAAAGTGCAACAAAGTGTCAAAGTCTCACTTGCGTGGATGGCGAGAAACCGATGATTTCTTTCACTTACCTCGTGTCTTGATTCGCAGTCCACTTCCGAGTATGAGCAATTAGTATATAATCCAGACGTGTTGGTTATTGTTTAATCCTTCAAACATCTGGAGTTCATGTAGTTTACCGTCTTGCCACTGATTTTGCACTGCAGCACAAACGCCCAGCGGATCCGGCGCGCGTGCGCAATAGATGTGTGGGAACGCGACGCGAAGGGCTCGTGACGTGACATTACGTCGACCAATCAAAGAGCGCGTTTACGCGTTCACCGCGACGCGACAAAACTAAACCGCTACAGTTCGATAAATAGAAGAAAATAACCACAAGAAATGTTGATATACATACAATAGCTAATTTAAACAGATACATTTCATAGTAGAAACTGTAAGACCACAGTCCTGACACCATGTTTGAATATAGGCCTACATTTGCATTTCGATATGATTTTGCATAGAAAAGCTATTACAGTTTTTCTCAGTGGCTTTGGTGCATTTCTCAAATCATCCTTAATATTTGCAAGGAAGTATGTGTAATCTCAAAACAATTCGTACAAACAGCTCCACACATTGGATTACATGCAAAAGCCTAATACTCAAAATCTTTAGATCATCTCTCAAAAGTAGGCTATTTATGTCAATGAACATATCAGTGCCATCAGAATGAAAAGGCCTTGTGTCATTGTTCACAAAGACAGTCAAAATGCTATGTTGTGAATAAAACACTGCACTGTGTTAGTATATTACTTGATGAAGCAACAGGTGACAGTTACTGTATTGAAATGTACTTCTGCGCCATATATCCATTTCAAAAGTACAAATTTACACACTACTGTACGTGAGTTATTGATTGAAAGACACTGGATAGTATTCACAGTTACACTTGTATTAGTGGTCTGACAAAAAAAAACATTACAATATTATTGTGATATATTGAAGGTTCGTGAGATGCAACTTTTGGCTATTTCAGAGAACTGGTTTCTCATTGTTTGATCTACATTCTCTTCATTAGTGAAAGTCATGATTCACCTGCACAATTCATCAATTCATGGCACATTTACAAAAAGTCTAATAGAAATGTGTAGAAAATATGCTTGACAGTTTATGACAACTAGATCAACCATTTTGCATTTAATTAGGCTACTTATACCATGAACTAATGACTGGGTGTTTTGAGGAGTAAGACTATTGCACAGAGAACTATTTAACACATTTTGAGCAATATGGCATTAGCAACTGATAATGTAGGAAAGTTGGCAATTGCAACTTGTTCAAAAGATTGAGAAACTGCTTTTATGATCTGCAAAAGTGACTAGATGATGTGGAGGTTGAACAAGTAATTTGAGAATGTAATTTCTGATGAGAAATGCACCAAAGCGACTGAGAAAAACTGTAAATAGCAGGAACGTATTGTTTTATTCCTCAGTGTCTTTTTTCTTACTTTTTTTTCAGATGTTAGAAAGACCACCACCTTGAGGCAGAGCGTGGTAAACGCATCCTAGAATAATCCAAACACTTACCAAGACGAAGCCAAATATTTCACCTGCTGTATTCTTCTTAATCATTTTTCAATGCTATAACGGAAACTATATACAAATATGTTCGTTATTTGAAATAAAATAAGCGTTCAATTAAATACATTCAAGTATTTAAAAACTGGTGCTGCGCGAAAAATAACAACAAATCCCATAATGCAGTGCGTCGCGTTCCCGTGATCCCTCGCGCCTGAACGCGTTTGTGCCGTAGAGCTTCATCATGGCTAGCGAAGGGCCGCCGGGCGCTGAATCAAATTTGGATTTTAACACATGGAACCACGGCGAGTTGCAGGCCAAACTGGCCGAGTTTGGTGCTCCTAATATGGGTGAGATTAAAAGGTTTTGATAAGAGCCCTGTGGCGAAGTGTAGCTCAGGGTTTCCTTCGTTAGCTTAGCCTGTTAGCCTGTTATGATGCCCTGCAGGCCTTTAGTGCACGAAACTTCGCGCTAACGTGTGCAGTAGTACACGTAAATATGTCTAATGTAAAGCTTTATGTGCGTTTATTCTGGTAGTTAAAACACTTTTGAGCCGTGAATGTCATTAAATAACTAAATTTAGTCGTAGTGTGAATGTTTGTGCGTAAACGAGAACTGTGGTCGTGTTTAAATGCAGCAGTTTATACACAAACACTGCAGTTACTAACGAAACCAGTTCATTTAAACTAATGTAAAACCATGTTTAATTCAGTCTAGTGATATTACTCAATTATGTTTTTGTTCTTCAGGTCCCAGAGAGGAGCTCATAGACAGGCTGAAATCGTTTGCACAGGTAAACTATTCTTTTTTTTTTTAAACTGCAAATATTATCCTAACTTATATTTCTTTGCCTGAATGTAACATTTATTTTGTCTGCAGTCTGGGATGATCTTAAACAAGCCGAACATGTCAGGAGGAGATGACAAGGTCATGACTACGGTACTGCAATGTGTCCTTTATTCTGTGTATTCATGTTTTTGTGGTCTAATTAGGACTAGGAATGACATGCTTGAGAATAAGTGTTAAAGGTTGTGCTGTGTGTGTGTGTGTGTCAGATGCCAGGTCTGCCGCCCATGCCCCCGATGCCCTCAATGCCCCTCCCGCCGGGCATGAACATGATGCAGGCCATGAATATGATGGGCGGCCCTCCACCGATCCACATGGGCATGGAGCCGCCCGGCATGATGCCCCACGACGACAGAGCCGTGCCGGTGAGAGACACTGAACTCTGTGTGAAACCTTTTGCTAGCTGCAGTTGTGGTAGATGATGAATGACTTTTGTGTCAAGTTCCACTACTGTTGCTACTCGCTAACTACTGCCAAACTTTCTTAGTGATGCTTGATGTACTTTAAGCGGAGACATGCATGATGATGTAGTATTATGTTTAACTTAAAAGAGAAACGCATATTTTTATTTAGATATTAATTAAAGGATTAGTTCACTTTTAAAAAATCACTTTTGCTGATAATTTACTCACCCCCATGTCATCCAAGATGTCCATGTCTTTCTTTCTTCAGTCGAAAAGAAATTAATGTTTTTGATGAAAACATTCCAGGATTTTTCTCCATATAATGCACTTTACTGGGCACCAAACGGTTCAAGGTCCAAAAGACAGTTTCAGTGCAAACTGTTCAAAGAGCTTTAAACGACACCAGACGATGAATAAGGGTCTTATCAAGCGAAACGATCGGTCATTTCAAAAATAAATAACTAAGTTTAATAATGTCAAATGCTCGCCTTGCCCTGTTCTGTGATGCACGTTCGTGACTCTCCTGTTCGAACTCGTTCATCAAAATGAACAAATCTTTTTTCGAGTCATTTGGTTCATTTAACGAACGAAATGAACGAATTGACTCGGAAAAAGATTTGTTCATTTTGATGAACGAGTTCGAACAGGAGAGTCACACAGAACAGAGCAAGGCGAGCATTTGAGCTTATAAAACTTAAACTTTGTTATTTCTTTTTTAAATGAGCGATCGTTTCGCTTGATAAGACCCTTATTCATCGTCTGGTGTCGTTTAAAGCTCTTTGAACAGTTTGCAGTTTGCACTGAAACTGTCTTTTGGACCTTGAACCGTTTGGTGCCCAGCAAAGTGCATTATATGGAGAAAAATCCTGGAATGTTTTCATCAAAAACCTTAATTTCTTTTCGACTGAAGAAAGAAAGACATGGACATCTTGGATGACATGGGGGTGAGTAAATTATCAGCAAAAGTTTTTTTTTAAAGTGAACTAATCCTTTAAATGCTGAACAACATACATGATCAAACACTATTAAAGGGTTAGTTCACCCAAAAATGAAAATTCTGTCATTAGTTACTCGCCCTCATGCCGTTCCAAACCTGTAAGACCTTCGTTCATCTTCAGAACACAAATGAAGATATTTTTGATGAAATCTGAGAGCTTTCTAACCCCACATAGTCAGCGACGTCATTGCAACTTTCAAGGCCCAGAAAGAAAGTAAAGACATCGTTAAAATAGTCCATGTGACTCATAGTTCAACCTTAATGTTGTGAAATACTTCACAGAATACTTTTTGTTCCAAAAAACAAAATAATTACACCTTTACTCTTTTCTTCCACGTCATTCTCCTCCGCTGGTGACGTAGCGAACAGTGCAGCGCTTCCAGGTAGAGTTCTCAACGGGCCTGAAAATTACGACCCGACCCGGCCCGTGGCTTTTAAAGCCCGAACCCGATGTAACCCGACACATCAACATGAATTATCTGCCCGAACCCGGCCCGCGGCCCGACGCGTATTACATACACGTATTATCATGACCAGCAGACAGGAGTTCAAATCAACCTTTAATGTTCACGCCTTTTAACAATGCAAACAATACAAACAACTGAAACAATACATTTTAAATATATAAATAGGCTATATACATAAAAATCTTCACACAATAATAAATAAAAAGAGCTCAAACATGTAGGTAGCCTACCCAGCCAGCGATCGGGCTACTTTTCACACCACATAGAATTTCCATCAGAATCCAGCACCACTCCACACACTTTCCAGACATCTGATTTTCCCACTCTTGTAGTAGCGACGGTGAATTCACCTGCGTCAAGTTTACTTTTCACCAACTCCATCTTCTTCTCCAGGCTAAAGGCGCGCGCACGCACGCGGCGTGAGGTCTGCCCGCGCGATGCACGTTGCACGCAGCACCAGCAAGACTTTCTTTACGGTGAACAGCAGCGATGATTATTAAATGTTTTTTTGTTTGTTTGTTTGTTTGTTTTCACTGAGCGGAAAAGATTAAGCCCGAGGTCCGACCCGAGTCATTTGCTTATATTTCGACCCGAACCCACGGGTCCCGTCGGGTTTGTCGGGCCGACCCGACCCGTTGAGAACTCTACTTCCAGGTTCTACGAACTCCGGCTCACATATGTCACGCATGTCGTGGTGGTCACGTGACCAGCGTCAGCCAATAGTGAGGCGGCGTTCTGACGTAGAAACAGGAAGTGCTGTACTGTGTTTACTATGCAAATAGCGTAGGAGATCTGAGACAGAAGAGAAGAAATTGTTGAATAAAGGCGCCGTTTTTGGGGATTTTTGCGCACAAAAAGTATTCTCGTCGCTTCATAACATTACGGTTGAACCACTGGAGTCACATGGACTATTTTAATGATGTCTTTCTGTGCCTTGAAAGTGGTCGTTGTATTGTGTCTATGGAAGGGTAAAAATTAGAGTTGAGCCGGATACTCGGCTGAAACGAGTATCCGGTACGGATAAAGAACTTTTGCCGTGTACGAGTAGTATATAGGGTTGTGCGATGTCTACCAATTTGGCATCAGACGATGTGTACAGTGAAACATCGCGATGGACGATGATATCGGGAGGAGGGGCGGGGCTAACATTTTAATTTTTCACTTAAGCAATAAGCCGGCAAAGCCGTGTTTTACAGTGGATTTAGAACAGCTAAGGGGCGTAGCACAACGCGGAGATATTTTCCTCTACATCTCATCAGCAATTTCGATGTCGGCAGCTCTGCAGCAGCTGAGCACTGAGGAGCGAATGTACAGTGACGTGACAGAACTGCCAGATTCAAACTGTGCTTTCGCGCTGTGGCTGCGCTGAGCCAGAGACGGACGCGCTCAGCGCTTGTCATATATCACAACTATTCAGTGTTTTTAACCACATAATGTTTATTTTAGGTTTCAGACATTTAAATGTATATAATTTATAGCAAAACAATACATTTATAGTTTGTAAAATACACAATGGTGTCTATAGAAGCAGCAATTACAACCCATTCAAATATATTTGCCGAGAGATTTCATTCATATCAGACACACAGTGTAAGTAACTACACTCACCGGCCACTTTATTAGGTACACCTGTCCAACTGCTCGTTAACACTTAATTTCTAAGCAGCCAATCACATGGCGGCAACTCAGTGCATTTAGGCATGTAGACATGGTCAAGAAAATCTCCTGCAGTTCAAACCGAGCATCAGTATGGGGAAGAAAGGTGATTTGAGTGACTTTGAACGTGGCATGATTGTTGGTGCCAGAAGGGCTGGTTTGAGTATTTCAGAAACTGCTAATCTACTGGGATTTTCACGCACAACCATCTCTAGGGTTTACAGAGAATGGTCCGAAAAAGAAAAAACATCCAGTGAGCGGCAGTTCTGTGGGCGGAAATGCCTTGTTGATGCCAGAGGTCAGAGGAGAATGGCCAGACTGGTTCGAGCTGATAGAAGGGCAACAGTGACTGAAATAACCACTCGTTACAACCGAGGTATGCAGCAAAGCATTTGTGAAGCCACAACACGCACAACCTTGAGGCGGATGGGTTACAACAGCAGAAGACTCCACCGGGTACCACTCATCACAACTACAAATAGGAAAAAGAGGCTACAATTTGCAAGAGCTCACCAAAATTGAACAGTTGAAGACTGGAAAAATGTTGCCTGGTCTGATGAGTCTCGATTTCTGTTGAGACATTCAGATGTTAGAGTCAGAATTTGGCGTAAACAGAATGAGAACATGGAACCATCATGCCTTGTTACCACTGTGCAGGCTGGTGGTGGTGGTGTAATGGTGTGGGGGATGTTTTCCTGGCACACTTTAGGCCCCTTAGTGCCAATTGGGCATCGTTTAACCTGTTAAGCTTCAAGCCCATTTTTGAAAAATCCCCAGATATGGCATTCCCAAACTGAAACAGATACAGTTCATGAACCCTTTGTACTAAAAGCACAAGTAAGATCTCATTTGAAAGCTGACACCTGGAAGTTTATTGTAAATGTAGAATTAATTATTGTCATAATGAAAAAAAATAGTTATAAATAGCTTCAAAGTTTTGTAAAGTTATTATACATTTATTTTTATGAAACATCTTCATGAAAATAAAATTGAAGTTGGCATTGTAGCAATCTAGAAATGCACTGCAGCTAAAGCCACATGTCTAACCATGTTATATTTAAAATCTGAAGATGATAAGTCTAAAACTCTGTATTTAGTTCAATGTTTTTCAAGATCATGTCATATGACTTTATTTTGATTAGACTGGTGTTTATTGTCATCTTATAAGCATCTATTCAGTCTATTGCCTCTATTGTTTTGTGATGCAAAAACGAGTCCCATTCAGTCTCAGGCTCCCCTGCACATATTCACACCTCTCCAGCCTGTTTATTGCTCTAAATATGCTTTTCTTTTGTCTGCATTATAATCACTAACGACTAGCAATTCACACTGTTTCAATCCCTCATTTATTTTATAAAAGTTCTCACTTCACAGTGAAACTGTATCAAATGCCCTTTTTGAAAAACGAAACATTTCAGTAAGCATTCTTATTTAGAAAAAAAATCATAAAAATTACATCGAAGTTAGGTAGCAGGTGCTCAGTACTAGCTAGCATGTTAGCTTAGCACACCCTCAATACACGACAATTTATGAGAATAAAACTATGTTTGTGCTCCAACTTACTTTATAGCGCAAGTCGAGTGTTTTAAATAACTTTCTGTAATCTGATTTGGCTTCAGATAAAAAAATCAGATAGAAAATATATTATTTTATTGTATTCTGCACAATTTGAAAGTCTATCTCGATTAGCATTACATTATACATATAATCTATTATTATGAAAATACCTGACATGACTCGAAGAACACAGGTAAATCAAATATCATTGCAATCATGTTTATTGTCTTCAAAACATCTTTATCTGCACTTTACAGCGATCTCGGATAGCTTTGTTTATGAATCACGACTTCCTGAATGTCACATGATTATGGCTCTTCTTCATGTGATCCATATATGGACTTTACTGTGCAACAGCGCCCCAGACTTCAGTATGAATGGATAACACAGTAAATCAGAGTATACAGCGCTCAAAATGATTACATCGACGCATTTGGGTATAAATTCAATAAATATTATTCCTGTCTATAGAAGTCTGATGTAAACCTATGAGAATCTATCAATATTTCTCCAAATCTGCACATGTTTGAGCTAAAAGCCCTGAGGGACGTTGTTTTGTCAAGTGCTGTCATGACGATCGCACGGGAGTTTTTTTCTGAATGAGAGCAGCTGACGCTCATAATTCATATTAAAGGTAACGACTCATTTTTTTATTTCATAACTCCTGACACAAATTAAGACATAACTGTCACTATAAGTTTCACAGAATACAATAGTGGTCAAATACTGAAACTTGAGTCTTATATCGTTTTAATGATGTATAGTTTGTCAAGTTAATCACATTAAATATGATAGTAACTTTGAACTATTTAAAAAAAAAACGCTTCAGAGCGCCCACGCACTGGTGACGGTTAACAGGTTAAATGCCACGGCCTACCTGAGCATTGTTTCTGACCATGTCCATCCCTTTATGGCCACCATGTACCCATCCTCTGATGGCTACTTCCACCATGTCACAAAGCTCTAATCATTTCAAATTGGTTTCTTGAACATGACAATGAGTTCACTGTACTAAAATGGCCCCCACAGTCACCAGATCTCAACCCAATAGAGCATCTTTGGGATGTGGTGGAACGGGAGATTGGCATCATGGATGTGCAGCCGACAAATCTGCGGCAACTGTGTGATGTCAATATGGACCAAACTCCCTGAGGAATGCTTCCAGCACCTTGTTGAATCTATGCCACGAAGAATTGAGGCAGTTCTGAAGGCAAAAGGGGGTCCAACCCGTTACTAGCATGGGGTACCTAATAAAGTGGCCGGTGAGTGTATAAGGTTAACTATATTCTTCTCCCAGTTCCCAGTTCCTTTCTTGCTGTGTTTCATTAAAAAAAATAAAGGAAGTAGTGGTATAAAACTATATTACAAATTAACTTTTTTTTTTTTTTAACCGTCTGCTGGCTCCAACCAGTTTTTTAACTGTTAAAAAATTTAAGTTAAAAAAACAAAAAATAATGTTGAGTATGAAAACTCTTGTTCGTTACATTTTACTTCATAATTGCAACCGCATGTGTTGTATTCATTGTTGCAAAACTTGTTCTGTATATAGTTCGTTTGTTATAGTGATCAAAACCATTGATCTGAAGCTCGATGCTGTCATGTAAATATAGTTTTCTAATCAGCAATAAATATAACAATTTCTGATCAACCCATATCAATTGCATGCTTAAAATAACATACTGGTTAAAGCCCCGCCCATTTCAAGACAACCTGACCCACTTCAGGGTTAAATCCCACCCACTTCCAGGTTAGGCCCCGCCCAGTCCGAGTACAGGTAAGCCCCTTTCACACAGCGCTTTGAACCCGGCAAATTGCCAGAGTGCCTTCTGTGTGAACGCAAACTCGACCCGGGATCGATGCCGGGTTGGGGACCTACTAACATTGCCGTGTTCAGACCCGGAACGCGCGCTGTGTGAACAAAAGCCAGAACCAATGCCATATAAGGGGTGTGTCGTAGTGAGGATTCACGAGTCTTTGCAATGACATAGTTATCGTGCGACTCAGTTACTCTAGAAGAAAGTTTGTGTTCGTCATCGATACAAGAAAGAACGAAAAAATGTCTGCAAACTGGACTGAAGTAGAGACCCGTCACATCCAACGTCACGCGTCTTTCCGGAACACACACGGGTTGTGTGTGAGCGCGCTCTCTGATTCCGGCAAATCACTGGCAGTGTGAATGAAGCAAAATCAAACGAACCCGGGTCAAATCCCGGATCACTTTATCCGTGTATTTCCTGTATCCCGTCTATACAGATACAGATAATGCTGTACTCGCTCATCCCTAGTAAAAATATCTTCATTTGTGTTCTGAAGACGAACGAAGGACTTGCGGGTTTGGAACGACATGAGGGCGAGTAATTAATGACAGAACTTTCATTTTTGTGTGAACTGTCCCTTTAAGAATACAATGAAATAAGGGGTCACATGACTGCGGTTTATAACCGTATGTGTGTGTTTAGGGTGATTCTCGGGGGATGGACGAGCAGATGAAGGAACAGGAACTTCTAGAGCAGCAGAAACGGGTGAATGTTCGCTTATTGCCTGTGATGCTGTCGTCAAGACTTTGTCATATAACGCAAACATTAACGGCTATATGAATGTGAATAATTTGATATGCTCTACCATTCAAAAATGTTTGGTGTCATATTTATATATATGTTATTTTTTTAAAGAAAGACATCTTTAGCAAGGATGCATTAATCAAAAGATAAACTTGCAAGATTTCTATTTTAAATATACGCTGTTCTTTTGAATTTGCTATTTATCAAATAATCATGAAAAAAGTATCACGTTTTCCACACAAATATGAAGCAGCACGACTGTTTTCAACATTGATAATTATCAGAAATGTTTCCTGAGCAGCAAATCATCATATTAGAGTGATTTCTGAAGGATCATGTGACACTGAAGACTGTAAATTCAGCTTTGATCACAGGAATAAAATAGTTTATTATTCAAATAGAAAAGAACTTTAAGTTGTAATAATATTTTACTGTATTTATCAAATAAATGCAGTCTTGTTGAACAGAAGAGACTCATTCAAAAACATTACAAATCGTACCGACCTTAAACTTTTAAACGGTAATGTACATATTTTGATCCATATTTTTGGGACTATATTGGGGTGAAGCACTGCTACTTGGGCACAGAGATAATCACGCAACACATGAAATCCATCAACTTCCATCAACATGGGACCAGCACCGAATAACTTCGATATCTCTGCGCCCAAGTAGCAGTGCTTCGCCTGTGCTTCACCCCAATATAGTCCCAAGTCAATCTCTGCCTAGGAAATCGCCTAGTCTTAATCTGCATTGCTATTTGTACTCGTCGTGAATACGCAGGCCACAAGAAGAAATTAGGGGTTTGTTTGTTTTTTTGGATCACTTTTACTCTTGAGATGCTATCCGGCAACATAGGATTCCATTCATTATGCTAAGCTAAGCTAGCGGCGGCGCTGCTAGACTAAGACAATGCATGCACTGAGACAAAAATGTGTTTGCCCGCCAATCTAAATGTAGGGGAGACGGTGAATAACCCCTATTTCAAAAACAGTGGCGTGTTCCTTTTACATGTGTATTCTTTTCACTCAGTGTGAGTTAGTATCAGTGTTTCCTCTAGGATTTTTTCCAACTGTGGTGGCAGGCCCATTTCCCCAGGGGGAGGGGGCGTGGCCCATCAGTGATATTCCCATTGGCCACGCCCCAGGTGTTTAAACCTCCCCTAAGTATTATTAAATGAAAGGCTCCAATAAGTGCAGCAAAGCGATTGCGGATCCTGTGCGCTGAATGATGCACTTGAAGCAACGCGAAGTCACTGCGCGCAGCGCTTCGCATTGAAAAGTTCAAAGCACAAAGAGAAGAGATTATATCTATCTATGCTTAGTGTATTATATCTATGCAACAGTTTATTGAGCCTTTTTTTTAACAGTTTTAAATTTCAGTTACAGTGCGCATGAAGACCAAATCATAGCGCTCTCTACTCTAGTGCTGTAATCTAACAGACACCCGGGAGAAGGGAATATGATTTAGAAAGCGCAATAAACTCCAGCAAGATAGTCATTTTTTGGAAACTATAGATCTTTATCTACAAAAAAAAAAAAAGTATAATAATGGGAACATTGATCTTGAAGAGAGTGTCGTCGTGTTACTGTCGTAACCGAACGCGACGCGCTGTTTGAATGCTGAATGGAGAATGACTGAGGAGAGATGAGTTTCCATTAACTTTAACTTAACGACTTAAATATATAAATTTTTACCGCACATTATGCTATTGAAAGACTTTAGAAGTCTTGGAATATAGTGCGAAAACTTTGTGCTTTACAATATTGTTTATGCCTTTAGTGGGGCTTAACAAATAACAAATATCGGACCTCACTGAGAAGCTGCAGCCTTGGCGGGATGGTTTTAGGTGTGGCGGCCCGCCACGGTGGAATGAATGTAGCGGAAACACTGAGTATGAATGGCTGAAACCATTTTAAAGGTCTTATAGTGAGTGTGTGTCTCTCAGGCTGCTGTGCTTCTGGAACACGAGAGACAGCAGGAGCTTGCTAAAGTCCAGCAGGGGGCGCCACCGGGCCCCAGAGGACCTGAACTGGGACCCCGACCCACCCTCCTGCCCCCCATCCCCCCTCTCAGAGGTCAGCTGACACACATTCACCATGATGCTCTTTAACATCTGTTTGTAATATACATAATAGGCAAAAATATTTCTTATCCAAATGTTGGTAGATTCATTTAATTTCTGGCCTATTTTGCGTCCATTGTCTTTCAGACTAGTGGAAAGAAAACCTCAAATACACTTAGGTGTTTAGTTTATTGCACTTTATCTATTTGCATTTGTATATTTCAGTCACAATCAGTCAGAAATCTCCACTTCAGCAGCTTTACACACACACCACGCTTCACAGTTTTATTCATATCTATATTTGGAAGGCTTTTACTGAGGGGTTTGTCCATATATAATTTGATTTATGACATTTTATTCCTAAAAACATGGTGAAAATGTTTTTGTTGTTTCTGTCTGTTAACAATATTTTCTGGTTTGAGTGATAAAAAGTGAAATCTGAAATCCCCTCTGATTTTCACCTTTGACTCTGTCAACAAAATGAAACAAGAATGTAGCATATTAACTTTTTTGCCATTTTTAATCAATCAACTGGGGAAGTATGCTGTCTATTAATTACGTTTTTCACCCTATTCCTCTATGATGTGGTGTCTAAAGGGACAGTTCACCTGAAAATAAAAAGTGTCATTTACTCACCCTCAAGTTGCCCCAAACCTGCATGAAGTTCGTTCTTGCGCTGAACACAAAAGATATTTTGAAGAATGTGGGTAGCAACAGTTTCTGGTCCCCATTGACTTCCATTCAGCAGCTTTGGTTGCCAACATTTTTCAAAATGTCCTCCTTCATGTTCAACAGAAAACTTGAGGGTGATTAAGTAATGATAGAATTAACATTTTTGGGGTGATCTATTAATTTCAGACAAAAAGACGAGATTGAAACGCCTGTAAATCTGATGTGATTTTTACTCTAAACATTGATTTGCTCCTGTAGTCGGGACTCAAGGTGGCCCGGCTCCTCCAGGTGTCCCGATGTTGCTCCAGGCCGCCAATCTACGGCAGAAAGTCCCGCCCCCTCCAGGAGAGGACGCCAGAGAGGTGCGAGACCCTTGACCGATGCGCATAGTCTGCCTGAGTAATGAATCTCTTTACTGATCTCGACTTGTGTGTGTTCAGGGGTGGCAGGGTGAAGATGTTGGCATCGGGCCGAAGATCCCTCAGGCCCTGGAGAAGATCCTGCAGCTGAAGGAGATGAGGCAGGAGCAGCTCAGCGTCGCCCCTATAGGTCACTATGAGGAACTCGTCACTACACCCAAACGCTGCTTTAATGTCACTAATGATCGCATTTAAGAGATGAGAGCACTTGAGCACATCAAGTCTAATTACCAGTGGGAGAAACACTGAATTTACTCTGAGACTTGAATTTGAAAGCGGGGGCTTGTGAAGTAATGAAATCATTTGTGATTAAGTTAATGCTGGTTTACATTTAAACAATACAGGAATGCTTGTTAAATGATTTCTCCGGCTCTTTCTTGTCTTTAGAGGAGGAAGATGATGACGATGAGATAGACTTGAACAGTTCCTCCGCCCGTGGAAATTCAGATGACGACGATGAAAGCGGTCTTTCTAAAAAAGATGTAGGTCTCCTCACTTGCTTTGTCAGCATTTTCAAGCGTCATTGATCTAACTACAGGAGTCAACATTTGAAGCGGATCAAATCCTTTCATCAAAGTTATACGTGCATTTTGAACAACACTCGTTCTTGTCTTAGGACGACCATTTTGATGAACTTTTTTTGACCCACTTCAAATGTTGACTACTGTATTTCTTCTGAACACTTTTAATCGATTCCTTCTCGCTCGCTTGCTTGCAGAAAAACCGCAAGCGCAGGAACAGGAAGAAGAAGAACAAGAAGAAGAAGCGGGAGCAAGAGAAGGAGCAGGAGGAGGAGAGGAAGAAAGAGGAGAGCCGTGAGAAAGAGGCCGAGGTGGAGATCGAGTACGTGACGGAGGAGCCCGCCATCTACGACCCCAACTTCATCTTCTTCAAGAGGATCTTTGAGGCGTTCAAGGTCAGGAGCTTTACAGGACGGCAAATGCCAACTTTCCTTGGTGTTTTGAGATAAGAAACTGGTCCAAAAATAACATTTCTTGTAACAAAACCGCCGCAAAACATTGTGTTTGATATGAGGAGGAAATGAAGCTTGTTTGGTTTTGCAGTTAGATCTTTGATTGACAGTTCGTGGCCCTTCCGGCTTCATTCACCTACACTAGTATTTTAAAGACTGAAATGTTATATTTTGATGGATGTGGCATTCAACGGCTTTCTATCACAGCTGACAGATGATGTGAAAAAGGAAAAGGAAAAAGAGCCGGAGAAGCCCGAAAAGCCTGAAATCCTTTCCTTTAAGAAGAAGGGATTCGAGCTGGAGAAGAAGGACAGTGATGACAGCGACGATGTAAGTTGAAAGTCGCCCAGCTCTTATGGTCTCCTGATGATGTTCCCGTCTAACCCCTTCACTTCCTGTTTGACAGGACCTCAAGAAGGACTTGCCTAAGCTGTCCAAAAAGAAACTGAGGAGGATGAACAGGCTGACCGTGGCGGAGCTCAAACAGGTAACTCGAGTTTATTAAAACCACCTAACAGTTCAATGTTTAGATTAAAAAGTCTTGTAGAATTGTAAATGTACTTACTGAAAAATGTCATAACTATGCATTTTATTGTTTACTTGGCACTCAAATAACATGATCATGTCATTTCAAAATGGGAATTGTTGCTGTTTTTAGTGCTAATAGCAGATCAAATATTATTGTCACCAGGGTTTGACTAACTTTTTTGATCACCAGCCGTGGTGGCTAGTGTTTTGACATCGATACCATAGGGGAAAACTGCCATATAGAGATTTTTAATATCTCATAATTTGGTGGCCGGTATATTAGGCTGCTGTCACTTTAAGACCTGACACAGACCCATTATATGGTTTTATACAGCCAATATACTTATGTGCACACACTTTGGGTGTGAGCAAAATCATGCACAATATGTGCAATCCCACGGCAAAATTCAAGCCCTGTAACATCAATATTCATCCAGAGCAAATGAAACGAGTGAGTAAAGGGACGCGGGTTTGTGTGTAACTCGCTGTTGGAGAGATGAGACCGAGAGAAAGCGCAGCTGGTGTTGTGTATCCTGCGGAAGAGTTTCAGATATTCCAGTATCTGTCTCAAAAAATCAATATTTTTGACACTACATTGCACTATATTTATTAATTACTTCATTGTTTATTATTTCAGATGCCTTTTTAAAAGACTACAATTGAAAAATGTACATTATATAAAAAGTGGCTGGTAGGAGTGACTGCGTTACTAGGCCTGTCGCGATAGTCAATAAATCAATTAATCGCACGATAAAAAAAATGAGCTCGATAATTTTCCGGCCGCGATAATTTCCTTTTGCATGCTTGTTTGTTTACCTCATCTCTCTCTCTCTCTGTCTCTCTACACCAAAGAGACTGGATGACAACTCTCGGTTCCTTATCGTAGGAGTGAACTAGAGCTTAGATTCTCTGCCCGAGCCCGATATTTCCCGACACTATCCTTGATCTAGAGACGTGCACTCCCAACGCAATAGAGAGCGGCGCGGCACTAGATCTGATGGCCGAGCGCGAGCGGTAATGCACTAACTCTGTGTGTGCGGTTTGCATATAAAAACGAATAGATTTGTATTCCTCTGTTGCAGAAAAGCAACAAGAACAACTAAAACAAAATAGAAACGATTTACAGGCCAGAGTTTCTATTCATAACATGTTTGCAGCGTTGAGCGATGTAGCCAATCACAGACATATGTGTTGATTTCTTGAACGCAATGGCCAATCAGAAGCATTTAAGATAGACTCCCCTCACCGCTCAAAACTGACTTTTTGTTCATTGCTTAATTCTGTATACTGGCAAATCCTCTGATTATAGCAAACAAAGTGTGGATATTATGAAAGATTGATTGTCCAGTCAGCTTCATTGATAATAACAGATGTGTGAGATCGCGATGAACTGTCAGCTTTAGGAATTATTAAGGGAGCGCACTTTGGGCGCATTCAGTCATGCCAAACCATGCACGCAGTAGCCTGCTTGCTTTTATGTTAAATTAACAGTGGTTTGTGCTTTAAGGCGAGACACTACAGGTGAATAGGGTAATTTTTTTAACTAGCAGATATCACCATGAAACTTTCCCTGTTGATTACCTACATTAAGATGAGAAAAAAATGTATTACAAGTTTTCTGTAATTTAATGTTTAAATATGCAAATTAGAAGATGCTCCTAAGTGAGTTTTAATAGTTGCTCACCTCGTGTAACGTTTCGGGCCCAGCCCTTCATCAGACTGATGAAGGGCTGGGCCCGAAACGTTACACGAGGTGAGCAACTATTAAAACTCGCTTAGGAGCATCTTCTGGTGTGCGGACTCATTGTTTACCTTTGCAAATATCTGTCCGTCCAGCACCCAGTTTTATTACTTTGGATGTGCGTGCTGCACTTTTTTGAACTCTAAATATGCAAATTAGGCATTGTCTAATTAAATATGCACAAATTTGCATATATTTCAAAAAATGAAATCTGAGTATTGGATAAAGCCAGGTTCAAAATTATTTTTTCATTGTGTTCACATATTAGATGGGAAAAAAAATTACAGAGGGATTTATGGATATCTACTTTTGTTATCCTGTAAATCAGAATATACCGTCAATAGCCTTAAAAAAATGATTTTTGCCATGTTTTTTGGAATAAAACGTTATATAAATCGGGCTAGGAATAATATATTTACAAATCCCTCAGTAAATGTCTTCATAATATAACTAGGTACAAGAGTGGAAAGTTTGGTGTATATAGGTGCTACCGAAGTGGAGATTTCGGACGTGGAGTTTGAGAGAAAAGTCGTTTTGAGAAAACGGGCTTTAAAGATTTAGCATCAGCCAATGAGATTGCGCATTTGCGCCCTTTTATTTCCACGATTGGTTGCTGATAAAAAGGAAATGACCATATTTGGATCCGACAACACTGTACAGGAGAGAGAGCGCTTTCTAACGGTGTGTGTGATGACAGGGTGCAGATCGCGGAGCAACGGATTATTTACAACGCCCAACTTTTGATGAATTTATGAGAAATCTACAGACGCAAACAGACAGTGTAGTAAAATAAAGACCTAAATGTGTATTTCAGACTTTTTTTCACCACAAGTCTGAAAGAAGACATGTTTATGAAGACAAATATCCCGAAATCTCAAAATTGACCAGTGAAAAAAAAACGATGTTTTTGCCTGCCGTGTCTCGCCTTAATAACAAATAATTTATCATAGGGTTGGGTTTTGTTTACATCCATTTTATTGATTGTTTTTGGTATTTATTCAAGTGCATTTTTCCATTCTTCCAGAGTCCATTGGTTTTATTGTTTTTGGTTGTTTTGTTCATTTATTGTGGATATTTAAAATGTTTTCCATTTTCAGTGTTAAATAGTCTTTAGAAATAAAAGTTTATTGATCTTTGAAAAGGTGTACCTGCATTTTTATGCCATTATCAGTATTTTAGATGTAAATGGTCTCAGAACGACAATATTATCGTCCAGCAAAATGTGTTATCGTGACAGGCCTATGCGTTACACGCCACTGCTGAAATCCACACGCATCTGACAGGTGTTAATGTCAAGCCCTGTTTTCCCCCTTTCCTCATGTTCGTCTCTGCCAGCTCGTGGTCCGCCCTGACGTGGTGGAGATGCACGACGTGACGGCGCAGGAGCCCAAGCTGCTGGTTCACCTGAAGGCCACCAGGAACACGGTGCCGGTGCCGCGTCACTGGTGCTTCAAGAGGAAGTACCTGCAGGGCAAGAGGGGCATAGAGAAGCCTCCGTTTGAGCTGCCCGAGTTCATCCGGAGAACCGGCATCCAGGAGATGAGAGAAGCCCTGCAGGAGAAGGTACCGCTCGGGTTCATACACACACTGCCATACTATCCATTTCTTTAAAAAATTATATATAATGCCTTTATTCAGCAAGGACACGTTATGTTTGTAAAAAGTGACTAAAGACTTATAAAATACTTCTATTTTAAATAGATGCTGTTCTTTTGAACTTGTATTCATCAAAGAATCATGAAATAATGTGTCAAATGGATCAGCACCACTGTTTTCAACATTGATAATAATCATAAATGTTTCTTAAGCTGCAAATCATCATATTAGAGTGATTTCTGAAGGATCATGTGACTGAAGACTGGAGTAATGATGCTGAAAATACAGCTTTGATCACAGGAATAAATTACACTTTACTATATATTTAAACAGTTATTTTGAATTGTTACAATATTTCACAATATTACTATTTTTACTGAATATTTGATCAAATAAACGCAGCGTTGGTGAGCAGAAGAGACTTCTTACAAAGACAAAAAAAATTACCAACCCAGAACTAGGGCTGGGTGGTATATCGAGTTTGTACGATATATCGCTATACTTTTTTGAAACGATATGGAATGAGGCAATACCGTTTATATCGATACAGTAGTTTGATATGAGCACATCTGAAAAATAGCGGAGGTCGCAGTGTGAGCTGCTGCAGTGAATGTATAGCTACTAGGGGTGGAACGGTACACAGAAGTCACGGTTCGGTTCATACCTCGGTTCAGACGTCACGGTTCGGTACGATTTCGGTACAATGGAGTGAATAGCAAAACAAAAATATAGAAGGCTTTTTATATAAATGTCTTAAGCCTTGTATTTTTTAAATAAGTTTTATTAATAAAGGCATATAACCAGTTTATTTGTAGTGCACTGACAGTAGTTTTATATAATTAGTTTATTAATTAAATGATTAAAAAGACGAAAAGACCTTGAGATATGTTTGGTAATTGTACCTGAATGAATTTAAAATTAATTTGCTATTTCAGATCAATATATTTGTTTCCTTCATTTTAATTAACCCTAACTTTATTCTCATATGATAAATAATTGATTTCCGTATAAAATAATACTACCACTAAAAACTTTTGTCAACAGTTGTAGGTTACAGTTTGATAAGAGTTTAGAGTGTGACAAAAGCACAATGTTGTGTTTTATTGCGAGTGTACACAAATATAAGTAAACAATTTGCAGTTTTAATGATGTCCTGTATGAAAAAAATGACGGAGTATGTTTTTATGTTTCCACTGTTTGATCGCCCGTGCCTCTCTCACACACACACACGCACACAGTTCGATCGCGCGATTCGCGCCCGCGCCTCTCTCTCTCTCTCTCTCTCTCTCTCTCTCTCTCTCTCTCTCTCTCTCTCTCTCTCTCTCTCTCTCTCTCTCTCTCTCTCTCTCTCTCTCTCTCTCTCTCTCTCTCTCTCTCTCTCTCTCTCTCTCTCTCTCTCTCTCTCTCTCTCTCTCTCTCTCTCTCTCTCTCTCTCTCTCTCTCTCTCTCTCTCTCTCTCTCTCTCTCTCTCTCTCTCTCTCTCTCGCGCACACACACACACACAGTTCGATCGTGCGATTCGCGCCCGCGCCTCTCTCTCTCGCACGCGCGCGCACACACACACACACACTGTTAATCGCGCCTCTCTCTCTCGCGCGCGCGCACACACACACACACACACACTCCAGCATTGCAATCTTGATTGCAGCCTGTTCATTGCTGGGTTCACAGTCACACCAAAAGCGAATAGAGCGAAATTTATCGCTATTTAAGAGGGTTTTTTTTATTTGTACCGTGTATTCTCCGTGCAAATTCGTGCACCGAACCGTGACGCCCGTACCGTTTCGGTTCAATACGAATACATGTACCGTTCCACCCCTAATAGCTACATAGTACAATTTGTCCTAAACATGACACAAGCTTATATTAAGGGCTTCAAAAATAACTGGTAGCCTAAGATATAGTTAGCAAGTTTAAAGCAGCTTGTCCTGTCAGATGCACTGACAGTTACTGTTGCTGACTGACAGATAAATAGGCCTACTTGAGCTGATTAATGCGTTTGAGATGTGGTGCATTCCTCAGTGCTCAACTTACATTTCACAGGTATATTCTCCATCTGTAAATGTTAGTCAAACAAATATGTCCATTTCACTGTCAGGAGAGGACGAGCTTCTGCAAGTGAATCTCCGCTAAAATTCAAGCTTCTGTGAACTAGCGCCGCCGCGAGCACGCGCGTCAAACAGACGGAGCACAATAGAAGAGTAGCGCAATAATTCTGACTAAAATAAACATATTGCTAAAATATTTGTTGTTGGAGACAATAAATGTACTATATGTGGAATTTTAAACCTACAAGTATATTTTTTTGAAAGTGCCCATTATAATGGGGTAATCAAATGCAGGCTAATATAATTAGTTTGTGCTTTTGTTTTTGTTTTTATTTTCATTTTTAGTTTAGCCTTTAGTCAATTAAAAATAAAATCTTTTTGCACATTATATATTGCATAGCCTACATTACATGCACTATATTTGTTGCCATATCCTTCAATATCAACATTGTTTGTAGGATATCGTTGGGCAGAATGTGAAATTTTTTTTTTAAAAATAAATACAGATTTTCTTTATCCAAATAGAAAATCGTAGTAAGTACCGAGATATATATCGCATATCGCCATTTAACCAAAAAATACCGAGATATGATTTTTTTGGCCATATCGGCCAGCCCTACCCCGAACCTTTCAATAGTAATATATATATATAAAACTTTATTTAAATATTAAGTGCTTTTAATGTACATAGCGGTATAGAAATGTATTGAATATGTTCCTCTTGGCTGTTATTGTGCCGCATTTTGTTTTTGATTGTGGTAATATAATAAAGCTTCCTATAATGATGCTTGATCCTATTGTGTTTTAGAGCAAGGTCATTAAACCAGAATGTAGCTGTTTGGAGAAAGATTATAAAGTTTGAAAGCAACGTCATTTGTGCAGGACCTTTCCACTTTAATATTCAATAATATAGTTCAGTGCAGACATTAAAAAATCTGCTTTTTGTCGAACATGAGCTCTGCAGTTGAACAGCGTTAAGTAGATCATCGTGTTTCGTTCCTGTCTTAAAGTGTGTCAGATGAGCTCAGGAGTGACACTGGTGTGTGATCGCTTGTTTGCATCATCGTGTGATGTTTCCATATGAGACTGACGTTTATAATATTGTGAACCTGGTTATTTTCAACTTTAATGTCGTGTTGGTGTTTCCCGCTGCTGGCAGCTTTACTGACGTCTCTGTATCCCTGTAGGAAGACGCCAAGACCATGAAGACCAAAATGAGAGAGAAAGTTCGGCCCAAGATGGGGAAGATCGACATCGACTACCAGAAGCTGCACGACGCCTTCTTCAAATGGCAGATCAAACCCAAGCTCACGATTCACGGAGACCTGTACTATGAGGTGCGCTTGCGTTACAGGGGCGTTCGCACCGCAGGAACTAGGAATGATTTTAGTTCTAGGAACTCCTTTCATTTACTCCTACTTCAGAGTCGAGTCTAAAGCCCCGTTCACACCGCCAGCGTGTGTCGCTAGTCTCTGTACTGTGGAGCACGGTTATTATAGTTTTGCATTTTTCATTAGTTTTTATTTTGTTTTGAATTTTTGTTTTCAAATTCTGTTTAGTTTTAATTAGTTTTTAAAGTGGGTTTGCTAGTTTAGTTTTTATTAGTTTTAGTGTTAGTTTTAGTCGTTTTTTTTGTTTGTAGTTTGGGTTATTTGTCGGGGCAAGATTAAAAAAGGTCAGGAAAAATAGTGTAATAATAACTCAACAAAAACATCATACAATTTTAGAAATATCTATTCAACAATAAAACCAGTACATAAAACGTAGCCTACAATGTGAAGTTCCTTTACCTTACAAAATCCACTCGCCGTACCAAATATCTACACCACATCTATATAATATTCACACCCTATACAAATCCCACAGCTGTAGGCTACAATTCCCACACCCTATACTAAATTTACCCTATACAATACTCATCTGGATCGAAGCGGCAAACATTCAGTGTAAGAGTAAAATATTGACATAACATTATTTAATATTTGAATCACAGCTTATAGTGTTTTGACATCGACAACCCAAGTGCATTTTACCTCAAATTTGCGACTAGTTAACTTTCTAAAGAAGGCGCAATCGCTTCTCGGGTCGACATTAACACACTGACAAAATTGTATTAAGATTTTAAAATATTTTCACACCACTTTTTAATGTGTGATTGTGTAAAGGTGTTCACGAGATACCAACCTTTCGCGAACTTGCTTTCAACATCGAACCCTCGTTTTCATGGAGACGCGGTGTGTGTGTGCATGCGTGCATGTGACAGAGACGGAGGGAGAGCAGGGAAAGGAAATGCAGCTGAACGAATACACTGCGTGTTTTAAATAGCGTTAACAAATGAAAGACATTGACAAAGACGAAAACTAAGGACATTTACTCTATTATTTTAGTTAGTTTTGCCAAACACACGTTACAGTTTTAGTTAGTTATCGTTTTTTTTGTAATGCCTCGTTTTTTTTTTTATTTCAGTTAACGACAATGTTTTTTCCCACCTAGTTTTTGTTTTTTCGTTCGTTTTCGTTAACGATTATAACCTTGCTGTGGAGTCGCTTTTGGCCTTCGTAGTGATGTCGCTCTAATGTTATTGGTAGACTGCACGTCTGTCCATATCTATACAAAATACCATCATCTTTCCATATCTATACAAAATACCATCATGAGTGATATATAACTATATCATTTTAATTTGACTAGGAATTAGGCTCAAAAGAAACTGTATGCTGTTGGGAGAGTTTTTATATTCCCACAGCAGTGTTCAGTGGATTAAATCATTTACTAGATTAACGATCGATCAATCAACAAATTAAACTCACTCATACTGTCATAAATTACTAAAATGTCATTCGAATTTGACAAATAATCAATTTTCTTGTCCCTAATAGTCAATATAATGCAGGGGAAACTGTAAAATGAACTGTACTTGCATCATAAAATTACAACACTTGAACTATAAATGTATGAATTAAACTCACTGAGACTGTTGACAGTTTCTTTTCCATGCATCATTTTATTATATTCATGTATGTGGATACAGTCAAATCATATAAAACAGTGAAATCGCCCTGGAACTCTTTTTGCCTGCGCTCGAGACGGGGACGTGAGCTCCACTGAATGTCTTCTTTCTTATTGGTCGTTGCTCGCTAAAATCGCTTCGCCGCCGGAAGTCGCCAGCGCTCCATTGAAATGATTGGGATCGTGTCGCTGGCGGTGTGAACGGGGCTTAAACCAGAACTATAGGAACTATCCGTGATGTTGGTGTGCGCTGATTGGCCAAACACACTCGAAACACCAGCATATCCTACGACACCATCCCGAAATCAAGTTAGGTGGAGCACAGAAAACAACCCAAAAGCAGCAGCCTACACTGCATAGTTTAATCATTTGCATAGTTAATATTGTACTTTTGTGTTCAGTTTATACGGGTTTTTAAATGTTATTTAATAAAAAAAAAAAATTCTCTCAATCTCTATCGTTTCCGCCCCTGTGATAGAATCGTGATACGAACCGAATCATGGGTTTGGTGAATCGTTACAGCCCTAATATATATATTTACTCCAGAAACTAACTCTACAAACATGGAAAACAGTGATAGTATTAGCCAGGACTGTTAGACAGGGCGTACACTAATGAACACGGAGGATGCGAGCACTGTGTGGATCTGGTGTTTTCAGCGCCGTCAAAATAAAGGTCACAACAAGCGCAGCTTATGTCACTTCAGAGTCTCTACTGGCGGCGCGAACACAACCAGGAAAACGTTCCTAGGGGAATCATTAGTTATCGGGGAAACCCCCTGGTGGATCGTTCCTAGAACTACCCGGTGCGAAGCCCCTATCATGTCACATTATTTGCAGGGCCACACACAATCTGCGGACTTTTTTTGTGATTTCTGTGCTGAATTTTTAGAAAAATCTGCTGAATTATGCGGAATGGTTTTAATAATTGTGTGTATATATATTATATATTGTATATTATTGTTTATAGCAATATATATATTACCTTTTTTTGCATTTTTTTTTAATTTTGCGTAATTTTAAATTTGTTAAAGATCTTAGCGTATTAGAAATGAAAACATTACTAAATATTCACTTAACTTTTATTTGAGGTTCACAATACAAATGCAAATAGAACTTTTATTTTGACGGGTTTCTGAGTGTATCTGACGATGAAATGCTGGAGATGAGCGCGTGCTTGAGTGTGTGTAGTACACAAACCTACGGCGCTCATTTTCCCTCTCTGTTCTTGTGTAAAAAACGTTTGCAAATTATTTTGTGCTGTGATTTTTGCAGACAAGAGACGTTTCCTTAATTCCTCCGCGTTCAGTTTTATTTGAGACATTTTAAACATTCACTTTCTCATAAAAAAAAATTAAACCTCAATCAGCGCAGCCTACAATCGCGCAAGTTGTACTTGTCAATGATGGTCGGGCACTACTACAATCTGCGGAAATATGCGGAGGTTTCTGCGTAAGTCTGCGGCGTGTGGGCCTGTTATTTGTTATGATGGCGCTTTCTGAGAAAAACCCCTTTTTGTTGTTGTTATTCAGGGGAAAGAGTTTGAGACGCGGCTGAAGGAGAAGAAGCCAGGCGATCTGTCGGACGAGCTGAGGGTTGCTCTCGGGATGCCCACAGGACCCGTGAGTGCTTCACACCACACAGATCCTCCTCCTCTATGAGCTGCTTGTGCAAAGAGGCTGTTGTGTGTGAAATTGCAAGAGAGCTTTTCATGCTCCTAGACGCTTATGTAATTTCTTCTGTCTAATTTTAGCTGAGCTTTTCTCGTGTGTTTGTCTCGGCAGAACTCTCATAAAGTTCCTCCGCCGTGGCTGATCGCCATGCAGAGATACGGTCCTCCTCCCTCCTACCCCAACCTGAAGATCCCCGGCCTCAACGCCCCCATCCCTGAGGTCAGACACACACACACACACACACACACACTGGGGAAAACAGTGTTGAGGAATGTTGCTTTTATACGTAGCTCTTTCCTAAACATTACAATATTGAATTAGTTACTTTTTATGGAAAGTTATGTTACTTTTTCATCTGGGCTTGTTTGTTAGTTTTTGTTTGTAATTAAAAACACCCAAGAGTTATCATTAGAAGAGCTGTTGCCAAACATATAACATAAGAAACATCATAATCACTGCAATAATGATCCAGCCATAGACTCTGAGTCATTGGCCTATTTTAATCCAAACAGAGACTTTTTGCTGGTCAGTGTATAAAAAAAAAATATTAAAAAATGTGCTTTTTTAAATATTAAAAATGTAAGCAACTACGTTATGAACTATATATGGGAAATCTCCAATGGGATTTTTAGGTTTTCTAGTTATGCTCAATTTGAAAGTACTACTTTGGCAGGATAGATGCTGTTGGTGAGTGTGAGCCCTATTAAATATTTAAGTGAATTAACTCAACATGTGGGACTGTGACATGCAATTGTTGTTTTTCACAATTAATTTAAAATGATGTAAACACTTCCAGCAGTGATATGCAAAACTGAGCCGTCATGTTTGATTAGAGGAAGCTCTTGTGAGGAAGGAAGAGATTTTCCATTTGATTTAGTCAGTAATTAGATATAAAGCAATGCTTGTAACTCTGATCAACAACACATGCGCATCCTCTTCCATTAGAGGATCTGATTTACATTCATGAAAACCCTTCCACTATCTAAATGTCATGGCCATCATAATGTTGTTGTTCATACTGAGGTGTGTGTTTGTGTCTCTTTCAGAGCTGTTCGTTCGGGTATCACGCCGGCGGGTGGGGAAAACCTCCTGTGGATGAGACGGGGAAACCGCTGTACGGAGATGTGTTCGGGACCAACTCCATAGACTTCCAGGTGAGGACACTCAATTAGCTGCACATTTAAAGCAACACCAAGTAAGATTTTTTACCTTAAAATAGTGTTTCCAAAATGGTTTCAGTGGTTCATTAAGTCGTAACAGGGTGAAAGGCACTTCTGGATTCGCTTTGCGCTACTATATCTGCTATAACCACGCTGTGTAAGATTGCCAGATCGGGTCGCGTTTCTGTAGTTCTAACGAGACATAAGAAAACTAAAATCATGCAACATACTAGAGATGCGCGGATGGGCTATTATTTCATCCGCAACCGCATCACAAAACTCATCCGTCCGCCATCCGTCCACACCAACGTTTTTTGACCAATTTGACCACCGCTAATTTTGGGCGATACAAGGCGCTGCTGATGACAGCTGCGAGACTAGAAAGCTCTCAGAATATCAGCAGTAAACTCCGTCTCCGATCGGCGCGCAGGGACAAAAATAAATAAATAGCCTAAATTAAACGCACTTCTGCAAACCTGACCTTATCTGATAGGCTACTGTACATTATAGTGTTGTCAAAAAAGTCGGTACTTCGGTACCAAGTCGGTACTAAAAAAAAATTAACGGTTACGGTACCAGCTTTTCTAGGTACCGAGTACCGGGTTAATCCGGTTCTTGATGCGCTGTCCGAAAGGTGCAGAGTTGCGTCCTCTTCATAAAAACACTGAGACATGGCGACCGGCGGCGCTGCTAATGCGTTGGCTCTGAATCCACTTGTTGACAAGAAAGGAGGAAAGAGCCACATATGGAAATATGTTGAATTAGGCTAATGTCACGTTGCCATAAAGGGCCGTTCACACGTTCACATAGCACTTTTTTTGCGCGTGCAAATTTCAAATGTAGGCCCGCGGGAAGCGCGCTCATAATAGAAGCGACGTGCGAGCTTGTTTTTCCAGGCGCGTCACTGTTTATGGTTGCATAGCGGAGACACGCGAGAGCGAGCGCTTGTGGAGAGAAGGAGAAAGCGGTGCAAACTGCGCTCCCCGTGATGACGAGGAAGTATCAGCAAATCATTTATTGATTTCTAGCCCTTGCATTAGAAATCAGCTACAGGGTTCTCAAGTTTTGAAGACAGGCAAGAGTGACATTTTTGGCAGTTTTGGATTAAATAAAAGTAGGCTACAGTTAAGTCAAATAAAACATGTTTTATCTCCTGTATAGTTTGGTAACACTACAATAAGATACCATTCATTAACATTACTTAATGTGTTAACATCAACACATTGAGTGAACAATATATTTTTACAACATTAATGAATGTTTGTGAATGTTATTTAATACAAACACTTGATTGTTCATGTTTGTTCACTTCATTCATTGTGCATTAAATAATGTTAAAAAATGTATTTGTATATTTTTAAATTAACCCCAAGGAGAATAATTGCTACAGTATATAACTATGGTTTATTGTTAGGTCATTTTATCTAATATTATCTAACAAATAGAATCTTATTGTAAAGTGTTTTTAATACTACAGTTTCCATCTTTGTAACTGTGATATACACTTTAATATATGCAAATGTTATCTAAATTAAGCTTTGGTACCGAGAACCGTGGATTTTCACTGGTATTGGTACCGAATACTGAAATTTTGGTACTGTGACAACACTAGTACAATATGTTCATTGTAGCCTAATGGTGTGTTCACACCGAACGCGAATAGAGCGTCAAATACGCGTCTATCGCGTTTAGTTAGACGCTTGAACATTCGCTCGAGTTCAAATTTTTCATCTTGCGCGGAAGACATTCGCGGCAAACGCGTCGCCCAATTCGCGTCATTCGCAACGCCCGGCGCGAATGATGCGTCTATTCGCGTCTTTCCATTGACTAATTAAATTCGTGTTCGGTGTGAACGCACCATAATAGAAAACGCATTTTGCCACATAATTTCAACATGCTGCTATTGTATGGGGCGCCAACAATGTTACGTGACAGTTCTCCATTACGGACGCGAACACTCAGAAAGCGGCACTAAAAGACTTTCAAACTTTAACAGAGGCCTCAAAAAAGCACAAAGCCTTTCTTTAAAGCGAATTTCGTTTTGTATTAATTGTATCTTCATTTTAATCCATGTTTCATTAACCAATTTCCTGGATTTAATAAATAGGCTAAAAAGTAAATAGTCTATCTTGATTGTGTAGGCTATTTTTCATTATAAAATATTAGGCTGTGTATACCGACATGGATCAATTATTAATATTAGATTTCATCTGTCTTTTGTAGGCATAGCTGATGGCGCACCAACGAAAAAGCCTAGGAGTGACTTTGGCGTTTCTTTAATATCGAGGCTCTATAGTTTAGTATATGATTGTTAGGCCTGTTGATGGTATAAAATGAATTGCACTGTGCCTGAAAAAGACGCGCTCTCCGCTCTCTTCCCGTGCATTCAAAATTAACGGGAGTCTTCAGAACAGGCTCGTCCAGCGTCAACAGCACCGAACTTAGCTCCAATGTCAATCAACGTCTGGGCCACTTGGTGGAATCCTTTACCAGAAACAATATCGAACGGCGCATTTCAAGAGAGCGCACAACTTATTCCAGGCAACACTTTTCTGACCTTCTATTTCCTTTGTTTTTAATTCTCCTTTTTTTTAGTTTGTCACGTAGCTACCTCCTTCGCCGGCGTTGCCATCTCTGATAACAACCAGCAGTCTCTGCATAGACTGCATAGACCTGAATTTAATTAAAATATTTTTTTTTCGTCCCATCATCCGCCCGATCCGCGGTTTATCCGCGGAGTCCGCGGCTGTAACCGCCAACCGCGCATCTCTACAACATACTCTACCTTGTCTGTGGGGTGTAAACTCCGGTAAACTTCACAATAATAATTGGGAATGTGCTAATTAGACTGAAATGAGAGCATAGACGTCTTTCGAGCTGTCGGGATCTTTTTGGCGCTCTAATGATTCGTGACAGTCACTCAGATCAGTTCCGCTTTACATCACGACAACAAATCATGAATGAACTCAGGGCTCGACTAGCCTGGGTTTCCCCACGCTGCCTTTGCGCAGCGCGATTTTATTCACGCTGCTAGGCAGTCTGGATACCATGGACCAGATGTTCGCCTCATCTAGGGAACCAATCACAGAACGGGAAGGGAGCAGCAAGACGATGACGACGTCTATGCGACACACCGAAGCAGTTTGTTTATACCTATGGATCCAACATGGCAGCAGACGCGAAGTTACCTTTCGATGCAGCCTTAGATATTGCTCTAAGTAGTTTAGAACGCAAATAAATCGTCTTGTTCCTCATCTAATTTCTGTCGCTCTACAAACGTCATCTGGTATAATTGAAACGATTGGCTATGAGCTACGTACAGGCGCATTTGATATTTGTAGCTATACAAACACTTTAATTACACTTATTTATTTTTATAATAAGAAAGTTATATGAAATATAAACATTTAAATGGTGGCTGTCATAAAAACTTGCCAGATTTATTCAAACATGCATTAAATATTGAAGAACATTAAAACTTATAATGAATATGTAATATGGTGCATATATTTAGCTAAATTCTCCTCTCTAGAGTTATTTTTTCTAGCTGACTAAGTTTATGGTCACTAGGGTTGGGTACCGAAACGCGGTGCCAATAGGGAACCGGTTCTGACGTAAACGGTAGTAACCAGACCAAACAAGAACGAAAATTTCGGTGCCTGAGTCTCTGTGGCATAAGGCGCACACACGCAAAGTCTCTCGCTCTCTCCCTCTCTCTCTCCACCATGCGCGCACTATATGGTTTATTGGAGCACTGTCTGTTCTGTCTCACATGCGCGCTTTTGCTCGCTCGCTCAAGCGTTCCGGGAGATTTTAACTAATTTGCGGGCATCAGGGAGCCGTTATCAATATGCGGGAGACTCCCGGAACGTCTGCTGATAGCGAGGGGATTATTGAAGATGCCGAAGACAAAACGCTCCAAGGTTTGGCTGCATTTCACGTGTAAAATTATGCGTCAGAACGATTGTCTGAAGCCCATATAGAATCACGATTCACTCCAATCCATTGGCTGATGGCGCGGGCACCGCCTTGACGCTCTTACGTCGTCATGTTATATTAGCGCGCGCATCATCTGCTCCTCAGATTTCTCTGCCGAAAAAGGAAGCTTGTCGGCAGCGCGAGGAGTTTGGCAGTGAACGCAGCATCTCGTTCCCTATTCAAATCAAATCCCTTTATTGTCACACAACCATATACACAAGTGCATCAGTGGGTGAAATTCTTAGGTGCAATTCCGAGCAACATAGCAGTCATGACACGATGGACGTATAACAATTACAGCAAACAATCGGATTTACTTAGATTTACACATCTAATGTGCGCACAGTTACTCACAGTATCATAAACACTAACAAAACAATAAATAATATACAATGTACAATAAACTATATACAATATCCAAAAGAGGTATATATGCATACAATAGATACACGTAAGGTGGAAATATATATATATATATATATGTAATGTTCGGTAGGGTTATGTTGTGCTATGTTGACAGTTAGACTGTTTATGGTTACTGATCATGAGGGATCAAGAGTTTAGAAATCTAATTGCTTGTGGGAAGAAGCTGTCATGGAGTCGGCTGGTGTGTGTCCTGATGCTGCTTAACCGCCTGCCTGATGGTAGCAGTGAGAGCAGCCCATGGCTCGGGTGGCTAGAGTCTAAAGAATAAGTTAAATCATAAAAATGTCAAATTAAAATAAATAAACCCTTAGTAAAAAAGATTAAATATTTTATGTTTATGCCAGCATGTGACGTGACCATTAACCAACATCTGAGAATACACGTTAAATTATTGAAATATTAACTTCAAATCTCAGGTTGACTTAGAGTAAATATTTTGGTTCAGCTGAGTTTGAATTTTGCAACATTGACAGTCATTGAACTGATGTGAAACAACACTGAGATGAAACTACAGTATTACAGCTTGAATTAAGTTTCATAATTAATGAATTGTACCACATTAACACTGTTATTTTCCTGTTTTATTAATGTTATTAATGACTCGACTTCCTTCTGAAATGTTCACAGGCCAAAGCCGAGGAGGAGGAGATAGACCGAAGCACGTGGGGCGAGCTGGAGCCGTCCGATGAAGAATCGTCTGAGGAGGAAGAGGAGGAGGAGAGCGACGAGGACAAACCAGACGAAACCGGTTTCTTCACACCTGCGGACAGGTGCCGCTTCATCTCAGTGACTCAAGCTTGCACTGTCATGTGTGTAAGGCATTAACGTTTCTTCTTCTTCTTGTTGTGACAGTGGCTTGATCACTCCTGGCGGATTCTCCTCCGTTCCTGCCGGCATGGAGACGCCAGAGCTCATTGAGCTGAGGAAGAAGAAGATCGAAGAGATCATGGACGGGTGAGTGTCTGTGTATGCGCCCGATTTAAGCCCTTAAAACCACTTATTTAACCCTGTAAAGCCTGACATTTGAAATGGACAGAAAAATCCAGTTTATTGAACCTTAAAAAAAATTTTTTTTTTATATTTGATACATCTGGGCCCGAGTCGCTCCTAGTCCAAAATTCTAAGAAAATGCTTAGAAATGTGGGCGTTTACTCTTAAAATTAAAGAAAAAATCCTAGTAAAGAAAAAAGTAATTCAGAAAGTATCTTAACCCTTAAAAGAGGTCTTAAGGTCAAAGTTGTTAGGAGTATGGACGAGGACTTTTAAGAGGCTTAAGAGTTTCTTTAGCAGAGGAGAAAATGACAGAAAGACGAAGAGGGAGAAGAAATGTGATGCAGATTATGGATGACAGTGAGTTAATAAGACGCTATAGATCGACACCCGGCCCGAATGTACCTTTAAGAACGGCCTTGTGTTCATCCACTAACTGGGCTAACAGTAAACACTGTCCCTCTGTCCAGTCGGGCTTTCTCGCCCTTCTTGGTTTTGATTCCATGTTTGTTCTAATAAAACCAACATTCAAAAACCACTTAAATAGACATGCCAGCAACCAGTGTAATTGGAAAGAGTGGAACTATTTTTATCATTCTAAGCCAATCAAATACCTTATAGGAAATTAACAGCATGGTAAATAAAAAAAGATTTATATACACATATATAGTGTGTGTGTGTGTGAGAAGGGTTAAATAGGAAAAATTATGCATGTAATTTCAAAGTGAAGGCTTAGAATAGACCCTATAGTTAAAATCACTCTTTTTTTCCCTTCTTGGACAACCAACCAATCACAGTCTTCAAAAGATTGTGTCACACATAGCAACGGGGTCAGCCCCGCCTCCTCACTAAGATGAAAGTTTTGTCTTTTCCTTACTCAGACTGCTCTCAGATCGTTCCCGAATCGCTCTTAAGCTAAGACTCCTACGTAAAAGTTTTTAAGCTAAATTAAGAGTTTTCTGAGAGGATTCTTAGAGTCTTTATGAATACGGGCCCTGGCTTTTATTGCTCATATAGTGAGAATATGGAGCTCATACTCAAGGAGAAAAAAGAAAAAAAAATTATTCATTGGCCCAAACTGCAAAATATTCAATTTAGTGCAGATGCTGATATTTATATGCCCAGAAAGAAAGATGAAATTCTGATGTTTGTAATGTAATCAATGAGATCTTTATAGCAGATACTGACATAAAATGCATATATACATTTTAATATCTGACAAAAATGTCTTAGCAAGATGATATTTAAGTGCTTAGTTTTATAATCATAGTTCTGTAGTTTTAAAACATGATGCTTGAGAGATGAACCTTCCTCAAAAGCCTGATGATCATATTTGATACTTACATTTTAACGAGATATATATATATATTTATATATATATATTTATTTATTTATTTATTTATATATTTATTTATATATTTATTTATATTTATTTATATTTTTATATATATATATATATATATATATTTATATATATTTATATTTATATATATATATATATATATATATATATATATATATATATATATATATATATATATATATATATATATATGGATAATCAAGTAAAACCTAAGCTTCTTTCAGTCCAGTAATGTTAATCTTGAAACATTACTAATAATATAAAAGTTATTCTTACATTTAGTTTATGAATAGTTTAATATGCAGCGATGACTAAGATGTTAAGTGCTGTAAGGCAACATTGAGTAGACAGTATTTAATGTGCGACTCCACTAGCGCTGCAAGACCTTAAACTTACAATAACGTTTGCACCTAATGTGTGGCGTAGTGGTTAAAGATGTGGGCTGGTAGTTTTGAGCTGATCTGTGAAGTCTCAACGGTCTCCTCGAGCACTTAAGCAGCGCTATATCAGACACTTATAACTTATTTAACACGTGTGTGTGTGTGTGTGTGTTCAGGAACGAGACGCCTCAGCTGTTCACGGTGCTGCCGGAGAGGAGGACTGGGCCGGTCGGAGCTGCCATGATGGCGTCCACACACATCTACGACATGACTGCGGTACGACTGTGTGTGAGAGATGGATGAGTGTGTCATACGCCGTGTTTCCATACACCTGTTTTTATGCCAATAAATTATGCCAATTTGGGGTATTCCATAAAAAAACGCTGGATGGAAACACTAAGATGTGCATAATTTCATTTAAAAAACATATGCGCTCAATTGACCTATGGCTAAGCCACGCCCCCTCCACTCACTCTGACACACAGTCAACATTCGGGAACAGGCGCTATGGCAGCTGTCACAGTAGGAGACATTTCACGGGAGGCAATTGATGACTTTTGGAGACAGAAAAATTATATATCATCTCGAAGTCACCAAAAGGGCATTAACTATTAATTGGAGGGTTATATTAATAATTTTATTGTTGAGAAGGTCGATGAAAAGCTTCAGCTCCAGGCAAAAATGTACCGGTCACAGTGTAAACGTGATAAACCGCATCTCGTTGCCATCACCATCTCAGACAACAAGATGGAGGATCAGCATTGTTCATGCACTGCAGTATTTACATGAATCATTCAGCACAACATTGCTAACATTTGTTATCTCGGTTATTTACATACGTTTATATACGTTAATGAAGCTAAGTGACATGTACAACGCAGCTAGAAGCTAACGTTACGTTAGAGATGTTAAAGATAACGTTCAAAACTTCAAATATGTTGACTTAGAACAGATGTAGAGACATCCTTGTTTAATTCTTGTTTAATTTATCCACCTTTAGTTGGTGTTGTGGTCTACCGCATAACTTAATCCAGAGCAGACACTTATCTCGGTTGAGATGTGTCTTGGGAAAGGGTAAAACATACACACCGTCGCCCAGCGTCTCGGGATACCGAGTGTCGGAGTTGCATGTATCCCATGCACACCGTTTCACCATTTTAAACTTAAAATGACAAGAAGAAACATATAAAAACGGATGAAAACCGACTAACTGCAATGCATTTCAATGGACGTGGAAGCAGAGAATGTCCGAGTGTATTGGGTTAGCTATGCGCACTGATTGGCTCATCGCGTTTGGGGGCGTGGCTTAGCCATAGGTCAATTGAGCCCGATCAGTTTTTTATCATAGACTAAAATTGAAACGCATTTACAAAATAAATCCCTCGATGCGCTAAAAAACCAATCACATCGCACGCCATCTCAAATGTTCATTTAGTTATTCAAAAATGCTTGAACCAAAGTCCGTCATCAGAATGATTTGGATTAATTCCCTCCAGAAGCGTCTCACGGGATTGCGTTCCCAAACGCCGGCATCCGAACGCAGGAGAACATGACAGAGTTTAACTCAGTTATGCTGGAGGAAGAGTCAGTTTCTTCCCCGATTGCAGAAACTACCAATTTTATCTGCCAATTTCCCAGGAAGTGATGATTTTGTTCTCTTGAACACATGGGATGGAAACGCTGCTTTATTTGTGAATGTTTTATGTGATATTCCTATTACAAATTCACGTCTTTGGATGGAAACGGCTGTAGGAGTCTTCAATCTCTCAGATCAGTTTGTATTTCAATTCTTGGCACGTTCCTGTCCACCTTCCCCCTGCGCTCCATGATGCTTTGTGCTAATTATGGGAGTAACTTCCATTTAAACCACACAAAATCTGCCAAAAAACCTCCATGACTGCAACAAGTTCCCCAAACCACCTATAGTTTAAAACACAGTGGAAAAAAGATGGATACGAAAGATGCACACTTTCCCTTATACATTTAAACCTGAACTATTGTTCATTAAAAACATCTGACTCGTTCTGCATCATCTTCCCACTGATGATGTCAAAAGCAAACCCAGATACCCGAGATGAATCAGCGCTTACTGAGCCGAACCATTTGTATTTTGTATGGTAATCATTTCGCCTGTTGTTTTACACGCTCGTATCCCAGAGTTCTCTGTCTAGTGGATCTAGATGTGGCAGATAACCTTTCCAGGCCTCTGATAACAGAGCGCTGGCTTCACACGATCTGCGTCTCATCTCTCACAGCCGTCACAGGCTAATGACTCCATCCATATGGGGCTCGTTTGCATCCAAGACGACAGCGAGGATGTAAACGCTGTGACGGTGACGTTCATTCCCGCTGGAAATGTCAGCTATCAAGCATTAATGCCACTGCTGATATATTTGTGCAGCTGTTTGCAAATATGAAACGAATGAGATTTTGGGGTGTAGCCATTGGCTGGATCAGTTGGGGTTTAAAAGATCATTCACACTCCGTACAATAGTGGCCAAAAGTGCTTTTAATGACCCTGCAAGTTTGATTCAACCAAAATAAGAGTTTTTTTTAAGGGAAGAGCAAAAAACTAGAGTCATTTTGACCCGAAACTTCATCAGAGGGGTCCAAGACCTTAGTTAGGACTTTTGGCGCACTGGAATCACAAATACACACACACAAAAAAAAAAAAAAATTAATGGATTCAAGGTGTGTTGTGGTTGAAATTTAAAAAAGTAACGCATCCTTCCCTCATGGGCCAATTTGACCCCCATAGGAATGAATGGCATGCGAGGCATGCTTCAGTACACACAGAAAAACCTAAAAATGCTCAAAATTCAAACTAAAATTTCTAAAACTGTACCAAAAAATGATTTTATAATGTCTACATGTGTATCTGAATGCATCCTGAAGACAAACTGACTTCAGGACCCAGAGGAACCGCTCATTTGCTCCATATATAGAGCTATAAGGCCATCTAGAGTCATGAAATATCATGTTATTATTATTACTTTTCCACAAGAGGTCGGCAAAGACACCCGATGTATGGTATTTTGAGCTGAATTATAAGGGTTGTGTTTGAAATAGTGAGTTATTTTGAATTTAAGTTGAAAGAATGTGAGGTATGTGCTTAAATTACTGTTTATTTATTGTTTATTGGTCAAATCTAGTCATTTAAAGGTAAATAAAAGTAACAAAAAAGGTTTCTGGAGAAAAAAACAAACAAATTAAGTCATTTTGACCCGTGAGGGAAAGAAGCCAGTGAGTGTGAGGGAAGCATGAGGGTGAAGTATCTGACACACACGTCATGTTTGCCGTTTGCTGTGTCTCTCAGACGGTGACGAGCCGTAAGGCCGGCGTGACGGCGCTGGGCGGAGACTCTCAGGCGGTGGAAGTGGCTCTGGCCCCCGAGGAGCTGGAGCTCGACCCCATGGCCATGACACAGAAGTACGAGGAGCACGTCCGCGAGCAGCAGGCGCAGGTGGAGAAGGAGGACTTCAGCGACATGGTGGCCGAGCACGCCGCCAAACAGAAGGTGAGGACCTCAAACACTGCAGCCAATCACAAGCCGAACTCCTGTGCGTCACTGCACAGACAGAGAAACGGGGAATATCTTGCATTATTGCATCATATTAAGTCTGTTAGGATTTTTGGGGGGTAGAATATCTCAATTTTCATGGTCATTCTCATTAGATTCATTAAATTACCATCTATACAGAAATAAATAAAATGTGTGTATATATATATATATATAATTAATACATCATGGCAACGTTTTCCCATTTAATTCTAGGCTGATTTTACATTTGCATCTATTCATTTAAGCTAAAGCATCTTACAAATGAGGAATATCACAGGCAAAGTTATACATTTTAATTTATATATATATATATATATATATATATATACACACATATATATATATATATACATAATTATATATGTGTGTATATATATATATATATATATATATACATATATATAATTATGTATATATATGTGTGTATATGAAGAGGTCTTTTCCAAAACGCGATAAACGCCATTTTTAAAAAAAAATGAGTTTGTCAGGTCATTTTGCTGTGCACTGAACCTATTCACTGCTCCATCAACATTTCATGCCAAATCGCTATATTTCCTTGTTTAAAATGTACTACAAGATGCAGTTTCTTTCCAAAACGCGATAAGCGCCAAACCTATTTTTAGCCTAAACGCGATAAATCCTCTCGACTAATCAGAATTCGGTGAACGTTCTACGCAATCCAACAGGGTGGCGCTCTGAACAGAGGTTTGTTTATGTTCATTTATTCCTCAAAATGAGTGAGTTTTCTAGTCGAGTAGTAGTAGTTCATTTAAGTTTAATCACATATTTATATTGATTTAATTATTTAAATATGGGAGAGAAACCATAATGAGCATTTTTTTTTATTGCCTATTCCGCATCTCACGCATAAAGCTTGCCACAAAGAACCGACAAAAGTACTGATTAGGCCTATGCATGAAACATTTGAATTGTTTATTTTTTAATTAGTGTTTTCTGTCAGATATAGCTGCAAGGATAAAGTTGACTACGCTGACTCGCCATCTTCGCAGTAGTGAACGCGTCTATAGAGAGAAATGCACACTTTGTATTAGCCTACATACGCAGAGAGTAGCCAATTTCTTTTCGTTTTTATTGTTTTGTTTAAATGTAGACATTTCAAGCTTTTTATAGATATACTTCTCAGGATTGTGAGGCAAGTATCGCTGTGTTTCGGTCAATTTATGTGATGCTCTCCAGATCACGCGCGGGCGCTTCCGTGTCCTGATTATATGTCTGCTATATTCGCTTCTTATTTATTTATTATTAATCCAGTCAATTTGTTGATGAAACATTGATTAAAATGAAGATACAATTTATACAAAACGAAATTCACTTTAAAGAAAGGCTTTCTACTAAACAAAACTTAATAAGTGGTCAAAATCATGTCTGACCCATTCCAAATGTTTTCCGATATATTGGTCATCTTATGATCCTATCATACTCATCTCATGCGGTTCCCTTTTCATATAATCAACATATATGAAAAAAAAAACAAAAAAACAATAGCCTATATTATTAAACATAAATATGAAACGTATGTTTAAGTTTTTTTTTTAACTTAGCCTATATGTAAGCGTCACGCCGCTCCGCTTTGTTCACATGCTGTGTAGCCTATACAAGCATGTGTGTGTGTGGTGGAGGGGTGCCCATCACTACTTTTGAATATCGTTATCATTATTAAATATTTTTAATAATTCGTTTTTTTTACGCATATGTAGTGGACAAATTGGTCCTACTTGTTACAGGTTTGACACTTTACTAAAAATTACTCTGAATGTATTACTAAATAACTTATTGAATAGCTATTGATATCATTACTATTTTCAGGTTCTGCACCAAATGACTTCTAGCCTAAATGTGTTACTAAATTTAATTTATAATAATTTATAGTATGAGCCCCTGATTATATGTTACATGCTCTCGTTTTTTTTTTTTTAAAGACAAACCATACAGTTTTGGAAAAAAATTATGGATTTATAGCGTTTTGGGAAAAAAAAAAATTAACTTTTAATTTATCATAAACAATATTGTTGTTTGATTTAATAATCATTGTTCAACATGTTCAGACTGAGCCAATAAAACATTTTAACAGGATAAATTGAATATTCACAAAATGTGTGGGTGTAGGTAAAAAATGTAATTTTCCTGAAAACTATTGAAATGGATTTATAGCGTTTTGGAAAAGAACTCCTCATATATATATATATGTGTGTGTATATAATTTTTTTAAATATATATATATACACATTTTAAAATTTAAAATATAAAAATTATAATTAATTTATAATACATTTTATATATTTAATTATTATTTTGACAAAATTACACATTGCAATCCTAAATGGACTGTCTTCATGCCATTTTCATAATTTTCCACATTTTTATTTTTGATAAATGTAACCTGTGCATGATATTGAAAGGTTTTGCATGTAATTAAACAGTATGAATTTTAAAATGGCAATATTAACGAAATGGGACCCATTCACAATACAGTGGTTCTAGGAGAGCCCCTTTAAACGCTTCTGATCACGAGGTTTCTCTTATGTGTGAATGGTTCGTGTCTACATGTGTCCTCAAACCTTCCTCTCCTCTGTTCCTGGCAGCAAAAGAAGCGCAAGGCTCAGCCGCAGGACACGCGCTCCGGGGCCAAGAAGTACAAAGAGTTCAAGTTCTAGTCCTGCGAGAGACGCCCGTCCTTCACTCCTGCTTCTTTTTATCTGATCTGATCTGGTGTGGAAGCACACTCGTGTTTGTGCGTGACGTTACAGTGAGTGACGTTTTTCATTTATGCTCAATGTTTTTGTAAATAAAATGGCAGTCAATGACAAGCTGTTGTTCCAGTGTCTTTATTTAACGTGTCATCCACCTCGTTTAGCTTTAACTGCTTATGAACGCTAGTTTGTTTTTGGTTTCATCTGCTAATATCTGAAATATGGTGCGTTTATATGTTGCATTCATATTGTCCTGAAAAACCGGGAAATATCAGTTTAAAATAGTCAAGCAGAAGGATTTTTAAGATGTAAAATTTCATTTTATAATGTAAATATGTGAAGAAGTGACCTTCTTCACTGCTGCAGACGGCAGCACTGGCACACATAATCACACACACACAAATACACAGCAGGCGCAGTGGACCGGAACCCGGTGAAACCATGAGGTGTCTAAATGTGGGGTACTCAACGTTTAAAATAATAGACAAGCCCTAATTTGAGGTGTGGTTATCCAGTTTATTATTTTATCATGTTTAGTGAAATTGGTTTGTGTAAAGTTTGTTTTGTTATAAGGTAGAGTTATATGCCAATTTAAAGGTGAAATATATTCCTTTATGACATGCACCTATTAATGGTTGTCCCCAGGAAAAGGGGCGGAGTCTGGCCTTCAAAAGCAGCAGCCAGACTCCAGAACAGGACTTGTTTTCCAAGTCGAGGCAACATGCTACTGCAGAGCCGTGAGCGATAATTTATTTTGTATATTGTGGATACATATTTGTGTACATATTCGTCTAGTTCAATCTTTGATTTGTTTTGTTGTTTTATTTTTGTTGTTTTGTTACTTTGTTTTACGTCAACATGCACTTGTACATATATGTGCACTAATGGATTCTTTTTTTGGATTTTTGGGGCACTTGTAAATAAATACCACCATACTCTAAAGAGTGTTACGGGTTGAGCCATCATTTTGTTTATTTTTTCCCGGACTGTAACACGTCCGCAGTAGACTCGAGGTGACCCAGTTGGCCCTGCCAAAGGTCCACTGCATCACAAAATATATCATGGAAATTTCAACGACTATGAATTTTTGTAGTTTTCTAGAAATTAATCTTTGTGAGTGTAAACTTTAACATGATTTTTTTTATCTGTAGTCATTAACCTTAAACAACTGCAAACATTGTGGTATTTATTATTCTGTAGGTCTGGGATCTAATGAATATAATTTGTATTTATTATATGAAAATAAAAAATAAAAAAACAATTATATTAAGTATTCAATAATTGTATTCTTAACTCGTCTATGATCACTAAAATGACATTTAAACATTTTTTCTTCATGCCTTAAAATAGCTTGAATGTAACTCGACACCCTTGCCTCATTTAGTATGCGTGGTTCTATGAATATGCAAATGAGCCCCACCTCCACTCACTCAGCTCAGAGATCCACTGGTTGACGATCACACGTTGATCTGATTGGTTACAAGGTAGTGTGTGACGTCAGAAACACCAGCGATTTCACACCGTGTTTTTGAGACTGTCTTTGGTTCACTGCAGTTTTAAGGAGAAAAATACTCAGCAATGCTGTCGACTTATGAATTTACACAAGGTGTGTCTTAAAGCATATTAAAAACACCATATAGACATATAAACAACATTAAAAGCTTGATTTTCACCACAGGGGGACTTTAAATGAATGAATGATTTTGGGGTCTGCAGTGACGCGCTCAGGCCAGCAGGGGGAGAGAGAGAGAGAGAGAGAGAGAGAGAGAGTGACCGTCACCTGATGTCTGGGATTCGGGTTGACCTACATTAAACTTTCACTGACAAACAAACAGTCAAATATGCTTTCTCAGACAATAACACACTCGTTTCCCCCAAACACAGACACACAGCCTGATGAGCTGAAACACGCATCCGTAAGCAAGCATAGACAACATATAAGCTTGAAAATATGAGCTAAATCAGTTAAAACATAAGTCAAAATTATTATGAATCATAACAGGGGTTTTTTGTATTGTAAATAAAACTTTTTAACTCGGTTTAAAAACGGTCCGTTATAACCATAATTTTGGTATGTCATGGTTGACTTTCATAGTTTCAACATCATAATTATGACTTAGTGTTTCAGTTTTTACATTTTATGTCATGGTTGACTCATAATTTTAACTCATTAAGATTGTTTTTTTGAGATCATGACAAAAGTAAAAATTATGAGAAGTCAATCATGACAAAGTCTGAATTTCAACCTTTTATGTCAGAATTTCGACTTGTCAATTATGATTGGTGTCATAATGTAATTTTTAGTATACTTTTTGATGATTATCTCATAATTCTTTACTTTTTGACATTGAAATTTGTTTATTATGACCTAATCTCATAATTTCAATTTTTAATATAAATATGACTTTATAACTTAATTTTGATGTTATGTAATGGTTGACTTTTTATTTGATCATTTAAACTTTTTATAATTACAACTTTTACTTCTAATGTCTAATGACTTTTTATCTCATAATTTTCACTCTTTGTCATATTTAGACTTATATTGATTATGACAATTAAATAATTTAAAAAGCTTTTAAATTATGATTATGAATTAGTATCAATTTTGACTTTTTATGTCACGGTTGACTATCTCATCATTTTGACAAGACTTTTTTGAGATCATGACAAGAGTCAAATCAAAATTATGTGAAATGACTTATATTATGACGATGTCAATGTCATCTTAGTATCTCATAATTTTGACAACTTCTGTCATGATTTACTTTTTATATCATAATTCAACTTTTAAATCAAAATTACGACTTAATCTCAATTTTGACTTTTTATGTCGTAATTATGATTTACCAATGCATGCTTTTTTTCTTATTAGGCAGAAATGGGCTTCCATGCCTTTGAAATCAAATCTCCACAGACCAACTTTAATATTTTTAAACTTTAAAGAGCAGCATTGCATGACTAAAATTGTGATGCACACCACCAGTAACTCGAGTGTTTTAAAGGCAGCTTGTAATGACTCAACTAATTAGTGGTTGATGTGAATATCCACAGGCGTGGGCTCTTACCTTCCGCTTCAATCCTACAACATCATCAGCGTTCTTCAGGCCGCGCTCATTAAAAGATGAAGTTGGACGAAAGCTGGAGGCACACACACACACACACACACACAGGAGAAGCCTAGCTGTGTCATGCATTGATCAGCATCAGCCGGGTCGTGTTTCTCTCCATCACACACACACACACACACAGGGGTTAATGAGTCTGATAAATATAGATGTGCTTTCATCACCAGCTCTGTGTGGGTTTCCCAACGCCTACTTACTGGACAAATAATATCCCGTTTGCCTGGAACTGTGTGACTAAACGATTATTTCAAATGTGAGAAAAGCTTTTTATAGTTTATATATATTAAGTGATTTCCGAGAAACACTGTTGATATTTGAAATCAACCCAAACAAACACACACACACACACCCCTCTCTTCATTGCTCCGCCACTAAAGCGAGTAGATGTCTCTTATCATTGCTGAAGCAAAGCAAAATAAAGCGAAGATGATGAACGAACAACAAAGAAGAACAAAAAATGAACTCATTCAGCAGCTGCAGACACACTATGACACTCGGCTGTCCTGTTACTGTAACTTACATCACAACAACAGCATCTTGGTTCTGAGAAACGGGCGGCAAAACCAATGTTACTCGTGTATGAAGTATCGCCATCGCCATCTGTTTTCAGGCCTTCCCGCTTCAGTCTCTCCAGCGCTGGAAAGCTTTTCTAATGTTAACATGGGTCCTAAAGCTCTTGCCTGATCATAACCCTTCTTTTCCCAGTGATATTCCTCTGAGCTTTTCTCTTTTGTAATGTCTCTCAGCCATCTCTCTTTCTACAGTCTTTCTTCAAATCTCCCTCTTGCTCTCTCTCTCTCTCGCCTCTCCCATCATGTTAGTTGTAAGTCGCTTTGGCTAAAAGCTTCTGCTAAATGACTAAATGAGTGAACACGCCCCCTACTGCTGATTGGCTCACTCTCTCTCCTCCACATCATCAGTGGACACGCCCCCTACTGCTGATTGGCTCACTCTCTCTCCTCCACATCATCAGTAGACACGCCCCCTACTGCTGATTGGCTCAATCTCTCTCCTCCACATCATGAGTGGACACGCCCTCTACTGCTGATTGGCTCACTCTCCCTCCTCCACATCATGAGTGGACACGCCCTCTACTGCTGATTGGCTCACTCTCCCTCCTCCACATCATGAGTGGACACGCCCCCTACTGCTGATTGGCTCACTCTCTCTCCTCCACATCATCAGTAGACACGCCCCCTACTGCTGATTGGCTCACTCTCCCTCCTCCACATCATGAGTGGACACGCCCCCTACTGCTGATTGGCCCAATCTCTCTCCTCCACATCATGAGTGGACACGCCCCCTACTGCTGATTGGCTCAATCTCTCTCCTCCACATCATGAGTGGACACGCCCTCTACTGCTGATTGGCTCACTCTCCCTCCTCCACATCATGAGTGGACACGCCCCCTACTGCTGATTGGCTCACTCTCTCTCCTCCACATCATCAGTAGACACGCCCCCTACTGCTGATTGGCTCACTCTCCCTCCTCCACATCATGAGTGGACACGCCCCCTACTGCTGATTGGCCCAATCTCTCTCCTCCACATCATGAGTGGACACGCCCTCTACTGCTGATTGGCTCACTCTCCCTCCTCCACATCATGAGTGGACACGCCCCCTACTGCTGATTGGCTCACTCTCTCTCCTCCACATCATCAGTAGACACGCCCCCTACTGCTGATTGGCTCACTCTCCCTCCTCCACATCATGAGTGGACACGCCCCCTACTGCTGATTGGCCCAATCTCTCTCCTCCACATCATGAGTGGACACGCCCCCTACTGCTGATTGGCCCAATCTCTCTCCTCCACATCATGGGTACGTTCAAGTTCAAAACAGTGCGCAACGTTTTGCTACGGTTTCCGGGTTGAACGTCATGTTTCCTGGAAACGGCGTGCACCGGGGTTTGAGGTACGTTTTCTCTTGTTTGGTGGGTGTGTTAGAACTGCAGTCCAATCAGCAGCAACATGTATATAACGCACGCTGTATTAAAGGGAACTCGCACAATGGGTTCAAGGAAAGTAATTTACAAATGCGTTCGATGCAGCTCGGTATACGCAACAACTGAGGATATTAGAAGACATGTTTGTCGAAAGTTTTATTGTAAAAATATAGGATATCAACATGATGTAGTTGTTTATATTGTTAGCTTCATTGCAAGTGTATGACATTTGGTATAGAAATAAACAATGGTAATTAAGTGCTTTTCCTAAAAATGAGAAAATACAGGGTATTAAAACAGTATGAACTACAAATAAAGTCAGTATGTGAGGCTGAATAGATGTGCTTTAGTCTGAATTAGGTAAGATGTGTGCTTCCATTTCAGTTTCCACAAATCCCTTCACTCGACTGGGATGTTCTCTTGTGTTCTGGGCGGCAAGTGCAGTAACTGTAACATCGGGCACATTTTGTAGTATTAAACACATAAATACCGACTTCATCAGGCTCCGAAAATTCTTCACAAAGAATGGCCTTTCTCAGCTGCCATAGTTGCAACTCTTGCGTCATCAGAACAGTGCGTTCAACGCATCACCGTATTTGTTTAAAAAACGTTGTGCAACGTTTTGTCGGCGCTGAACGCAGCCCATGAATAGACGCCCCCTACTGCTGATTGGCTCTATCTCTCCTCCCCCATCATGAGTGGACACGCTCCCTACTGCTGATTGGCTCACTCTCTCCTCCCCCATCATGAGTGGACATGCCCCCTCCTGCTGATTGGCTCTATCTCTCCTCCCCCATCATGAGTGGACACGCCCCCTACTGCTGATTGGCTCACTCTCTCCTCCCCCATCATGAGTGGACACACCCCCTCCTGCTGATTGGCTCTATCTCTCCTCCCCCGAAATGAGTGGACACGCCCCCTCCTGCTGATTGGCTCACTCTCTCCTCCACATCATGAGTGGACACGCCCCCTACTGCTGATTGGCTCACTCTCTCTCCTCCACATCATCAGTAGACACGCCCCCTACTGCTGATTGGCTCAATCTCTCTCCACATCATGAGTGGACACGCCCCCTACTGCTGATTGGCTCACTCTCTCCTCCACATCATGAGTGGACACGCCCCCTACTGCTGATTGGCTCACTCTCTCCTCCACATCATGAGTGGACACGCCCCCTACTGCTGATTGGCTCTATCTCTCCTCCCCATCATGAGTGGACACACCCCCTACTGCTGATTGGCTCACTCTCTCCTCCACATCATGAGTGGACACGCCCCCTACTGCTGATTGGCTCTATCTCTCCTCCCCATCATGAGTGGACACGCCCCCTACTGCTGATTGGCTCTATCTCTCCTCCCCATCATGAGTGGACACGCCCCCTACTGCTGATTGGCTCTATCTCTCCTCCCCCGAAATGAGTGGACACGCCCCCTCCTGCTGATTGGCTCTATCTCTCTTCCCCATCATGAGTGGACACACCCCCTCCTGCTGATTGGCTCTATCTCTCTTCCCCATCATGAGTGGACACGCCCCCTCCTGCTGATTGACTCTATCTCTCCTCCCCCATCATGAGTGGACACGCCCCCTACTGCTGATTGGCTCACTCTCTCCTCCACATCATGAGTGGACACGCCCCCTACTGCTGATTGGCTCACTCTCTCCTCCACATCATGAGTGGACACACCCCCTCCTGCTGATTGGCTCTATCTCTCCTCCCCCGAAATGAGTGGACACGCCCCCTCCTGCTGATTGGCTCTATCTCTCTTCCCCATCATGAGTGGACACGCCCCCTCCTGCTGATTGACTCTATCTCTCCTCCCCCATCATGAGTGGACACGCCCCCTACTGCTGATTGGCTCACTCTCTCCTCCACATCATGAGTGGACACGCCCCCTACTGCTGATTGGCTCACTCTCTCCTCCACATCATGAGTGGACACGCCCCCTACTGCTGATTGGCTCTATCTCTCCTCCCCATCATGAGTGGACACACCCCCTACTGCTGATTGGCTCACTCTCTCCTCCACATCATGAGTGGACACGCCCCCTACTGCTGATTGGCTCTATCTCTCCTCCCCATCATGAGTGGACACGCCCCCTACTGCTGATTGGCTCTATCTCTCCTCCCCATCATGAGTGGACACGCCCCCTACTGCTGATTGGCTCTATCTCTCCTCCCCATCATGAGTGGACACGCCCTCTACTGCTGATTGGCTCTATCTCTCCTCCCCATCATGAGTGGACACGCCCCCTACTGCTGATTGGCTCTATCTCTCCTCCCCATCATGAGTGGACACGCCCCCTACTGCTGATTGGCTCTATCTCTCCTCCCCATCATGAGTGGACACGCCCCCTACTGCTGATTGGCTCTATCTCTCCTCCCCATCATGAGTGGACACGCCCTCTACTGCTGATTGGCTCTATCTCTCCTCCCCATCATGAGTGGACACGCCCTCTACTGCTGATTGGCTACAGGAGTGTTGTGCTGATCTGTCCGATCCACTCCACCGATCAACAGCATTTTTCAGAAATTGCTTACTGCAATTTTAACAGTAAAGGTCCTTTATTGGCATTTATAGTTCCACATAGAACCTTTCACATCCATGGAACAGAGGTTTTGTGTGAAAAAAGGATTATTTACTTTTTTTTTTAAGAACTGAAAGTTCACTGAAAGGTTCTTTGGGGAGCCAAAAATAGTTATTCTATGGCATTGCTGTGAAAAAAACCCCCAAACCTTTATTTTTAAGGGTGTATCTACTTATTTCCAGCACATGAATCTTAATCTCAGCGGTGGCTTGTTAGGACACAGGAGCCGTTTCTAAATGACCTTCTCGTCCCATTCCTCTCTGCCCTGATGATGTGGAGGACAGGAGAGGATCAGTGTCATATCTATAATCTAGGCTCATTATAATGTCGCTGACACATGATCACATGACCAACAAAGTGCAATGAAGTTAGCTTTGACCTCAGATAAACGGTTGTTTAACCTCAAATGTTGGTTGCGATGGGTTGTGTGTTTAATCAAATGCATTCAAATTGCGGATACTCTGATATGGAGTGACTTATTAATATATTGCATTATGACTAGTTCAGTGTCCCGTTGAAGGCCTTTAATACTGTTCATAACACTGTTCAGGGTATAAAGGGACAGGAGTACATACGTTTTCCTTCTTCCTTCTCCTTTTTGTACATGTAAATAGAGGTTTTTTTAAGTACTGGAAAGTATAGAGTTTTATTTTGTTGTTCATCTGTTCTTTTTTTTTACCTTTTTTTTTATGATTTAAAAAAAAAATTGTATTTACATGTTCAAAATAAAGATATCCAAAAAAAAAAAAATAACCAAGCTATTTAGAGATCTGTCTGACAGAGATGTACATGATACAATTTAACTTATTTTATAATTTAATTGAATAATGCATTAAATAATTTAATATTCTGTTTAATAATGAGATGTACAGAAAATTGTTTAATTTAACGGCTTTTTTTTTTTACAATATTTACTAAGACCCGCAGAAATATCGAAATATATCATTTAAAATATATCAAAATATTCAATGACAGTGTTGTTGTGCTTGAGATAGATATAAAGGAAACGTTTCAAAATGCCAATTTTAATGAGGATATATATCTAATGTCTATATGTATATACCTAATACAAATTCATCAGACATTAAATAACTCTTAAACGCGTCAAACAAGCGCAGCGTGAAGTCATGAAGACGAGCTATAAGCCTGGGAAACTCAAATCTGACCCACATTGAAAACCGTCAATAATTCATGAACTCTTAATGCGGTTCAGTGGGTCTAAGGCCGTTTACATTCACACCCTTTTCATCTGAAAACGTAAAACCTTTATGCGTGTTGGCTGTTCATTTATACAAAAACACTGTTTTGGGGGCCTGAAAACGCAAACTTTAAAATACCGGTGTCGTCTCAGTGAACAAAAGAGTGAATTTGTGAAACGGTGACGTCATGCACATGTGAATTACATGTTACGGCGTGTGTGTGTGTGTGTGTGTGTGTGTGAGAGAGAGAGAAGTAGCCTACATTTTAAAATACTTCATCTGGTGTGTTATTAACTCTTTATTATTTTTATGTTATTAAAAAAAATGATAGTATTATTAATTTTAATTACACTATATTTTCTTTTCCTATTTGTTGTAATGTATAATTATTAAATTTTTATTGTATTATTCTTGTAAAATATTTATTGTCATGTTTATTATTTGTATGTGACTGGCATTCAATAAAAATTAAAAAAATAAATATATAGGCGTGTGTGTTTCTTTACATCGCCACCTACTGGCCTGGCAGCAGAATACAGTGTGTTTAATTGTTTTCCCGGATGCGTTTTCTATGGTTTGAATCATAGACTGTAAAAAATGGAGATCATTTTGACAATGTTGTCGTCTGTACTCAAAAAAAATGCAAAGTAAAAACTTTTCTCCGTTTTTAGTACATCATTGTCATGTAAATATGTGTTTTATCTGCTCCCAAAGAATGTTATGATCGAGAGAAAATAATGGTTACACAAGTTAACAATGATGTACTAGAAACTTAAACTTGCGTTATTCATGAACAGACGACAACATTGTCAAAATGATCCTCATTCAAATGGAAAGCGAAAGTGACAAAAAACGCTGTATTCTGCTGCCAGGCCAGTAGGTGGCGATGTCACTGCGAAAGAAACATTACGCACATAGATTTATTTTTTAAAAATTTTATTTTATTTTATTGATTATGTATCAAACAATAAGCAGACAAAGGACAGAACAGATAGAACTTCTACATTAATGAAATTATATCAAATACATGTAAAGCTTCACAAAATAAATAAATGAAATAAAATAAAATAAATTGCCCACATAGATTTACACGTAATACACACGTGCATGACGTCACCGTTTTCACAGATTCACGTTTTTGTCGTTTACATGGCGAAGATAGCGGTCTCGTTTTCAAAAACTTGCACTTTGAAACTCGTTTTCTAATGTTTGAGTTTTCAGGCCCCCCAAAATATGTTGTTGTGTAAATAAATGGCCAAAATGCTCAAAAAGTTTACCGTTTTTAGTCGAAAACGGTGTTTAAACGGACCCTTAATGGAACACAATTGGAGGTAAAAGTTGAATATCAATCACTTTTGGCATCACTTTTTCTAAACAATGTTATTTGTCAATGAATGGTGAACTTCTTACAGCTACGATTTAATTCATGTTTAATTAATAAATAAATTGTTGGAAATACATTGTCTGCAACTACAACAGCACATATCACACTACACATCCATCACAATAATCCCCCCTCCTCCACTTACACAAAACCATTTCCTGAGGAACCACAAGTGTTTCGAAAAGTGTTGCTGCGGTTATGCTGACAGTGTTTTAAGAGAAAACTGCATCCAGAATGGCCTTTTAATCACAAGTCGTTTGGGATCAAGTGTCTGCTAAATGTATAAATGAAGCTAAATGTAAAATAAATGATCCCCATTGTGTCTCTGTTGTAGGTGTGGCCTACACTGTAGGCTAAAACAGGATTTTTAAAGCTGTGAATACAGAGATGATTGGACTAGGCTGTCATTTAAAAGAAAATGCTACTTCAAAATTCCGTGTTTAAATGAACGCGTTTTCAGTTTCTTTGTTTTTAGTGTAGGGAACGGTTTGCATGAGGAGATAAATATGAGAGTATTTAAATATAGTTTGATCAAATTTACACAATAAACAAACAAACAAATAAGCAAAAGGCCAAAATATTCTGGATATTCGAGAAGGTTGTGAGGGCTCTCTCTCTCTCTCTTCTCCCTCTCTCTCTCTCTCTCTCTCAGTGGTTGGTTGTGAGGCTCTCTCTCTCTCTCTCTCTCTCTCTCTCTCTCTCTCTCTCTCTCTCTCTCTCTCTCTCTCTCTCTCTCTCTCTCTCTTCTCCCTCTCTCAGTGGTTGGTTGTGAGGCTCTCTCTCTCTCTCTCTCTCTCTCTCTCTCTCTCTCTCTCTCTCTCTCTCTCTCTCTCTCTCTCTCTCTCTCTCTCTCTCTCTCTCTCTCTCTCTCAGTGGTTGGTTGTGAGGGCTCGTCTTTCACTAGAGGCGTTGCTCTTCGGCAGTGGCGCTTCTCTGCGAGGCAAAAAAGAAATTTCCGCTTCCTGCACCGATAAACAACTAACGCAACTTGAGCAACACTGGCCGCGAGTTTGACGGCGAACAGCGGATCCGGTATATAACCGAGCCTCGGTGTTCGTGGAGCAGTAGAGGACCAACCGCCGCTTTATTCGGGTTTTCTTTCATTGTTTTCAAACATAAGGTTCCTCCAGTATGTCGGATCGGGGAGGGCTCCCGAGGACTGGAGGAGTACCGTCTCCGCAGCCCTCCAAGCCGATGGCGATCACCTCCAATCGGCCGGTGCACATGAACCTGTACGCCACCTGGGAAGTGGACCGGTCGTCCCCGAGCTGCGTGCCGAGGTAAGGCGCCTCTACAGCGGGGAGGGAAGCGGCGATGCACCGCCGGATAATGCGTGAGGTTTAGGTCATTTTCTTGACGCTTATCCGCAAACCTGGGACAGTGGATATAACTAGATGTAATTAATTAGTCAAATTAGGGTGGACAGTTTTCAACACGATGTGTGTGTCGCGGTTTGCAGCGAAAGCGATATGAAGAATGAACGCTGGCTCAATCTGAGCACGACAGTGCGGTAAAGACAACCAGAGCAACTTCTGCTCAACAAAGAAATGTTCAGACATGCAGGGTTCATGTGTGGGCTTCAGCCTGTCAGGGGTCTGGATTTGTCTGGATGCTGCATGCTTTGTTTGTTTCCCAACCTGCTGTTCAGGAAAATAGTAGTCTAATATTAATAGACCGATATTGCTTTTTTTTTTAATGACCCGTATTGATACAGGTATTGTTAAAGTCAGCGTGATTGTTGTTATACCTTGAAATAACATATTATGTCCCCAAATTATGCCATTTATCGATAGACCCAATATTGACAAAATGAGAACCGATTAGCATACGTTTAAAGTGAATATCGGGAAACGATTTTTTCCCATTTAATCAGATTTGATCATATTTATGCATTGTATTCCATCCTGGGAATGGTCTAAAATATATGTTTGGAATGTTTATTAGTGTTACATATCCTAGAAACGCTAGGATTCTATTGTATAGAGTCACGCATTGCATTCCGAAATGGGAATGGTATGGAATTGGATTGGGATTCTGAGCTTGATCCGTTTTATTCCGACCTGGTGTTCTGGAAAATATTGGAGTAAAGGATAGCGATTGGCTGATATTGTTATATTGTTTTTATTAGTAGTAGTAGTAATAAAAATAAGTCTAATTATATTTCACAATTAATGCTATTTTGTTTGTAGACCCAATATTCAACAACTGAGAAACGATTAAGTTAATTGTGAATTTCTGGAAAAATAAATTTCCCCACTTAAATGGAGGAATGCTATTTTATCCTTCATGCAACCTGGGAATAGTCTGAAATGTATGTTTTGGACAGCTGTATTGTTGGGAATATATTGATGCGATGTATCCTATAAATGCTGGTTCAATATGTGCATTGAGGATTCATATGGAAATGTATATATGGGATGC